>NC_051211.1:53103703-53146203 GCF_015220715.1 Pygocentrus nattereri
GAATTACTACACAAAACAATGCAATCAACTGCAATTGACTAGACAGAGTTTTGTGATTACTCATGGCCAGCTACCCAAAATGAATCATGAATAATCACAATTAATCACGAATAATCATGATTAATTGCTTTATTTGCCCATTTGACAACCTTAAAATTAAGTTTTAGTTCTTTTTCTATTCTTGCATACAACAGAATGTGACTCAGGATGTGATTAATCGCAATTAACTACACAGAATAAGGTGGACAATCACGATTAACTACATAAAATAATGATTGATTGTGAATTACTACACCAAACAATGCAATCGATTGCAATTGACTAGACAGAATTGTGTGATTATTCATGGCCAGTGGCCCCAAATGAATCATGATTAATCACTATGAATTGTGATGAACTGTTTTGTTTCACCTTAAAATGAGGTTTTAGTTCTTTTTCTATTCTTGCATACGAAAGAATGTGACTCGGGGTGTGATTAATCGCAATGAACTACACAAAATAATGTGATTAATCGCGATTATCTACGCAAAATAATGTGATTACTTGTGAATTACTACACAAAACAATGCAATCGATTGCAGTTGACTAGACAGAGTTTTATGATCATTTGTGGTCAGCTAACTAAAACGAACCACGATTAATCGCAATCAATCGCAATTAATCACAATGAATTCTGATTGTTTTATTCGACAATGTGACAATTCATTTTTTTTCTATTCCTGCGTACAAAAGAATGTGACTATTCTGGGTGGGTGTTGGGTGGGTGTTGGGTGGGTGTTGGGTGGGTGGGTGTGGGGGGGTCTCAGAGTAGGGCCCGTAAACATTCAGAAACCCTCCTCATAAACCCCAAATGCAACATCAGTGTTCCAGGTGTGCATGTGTGGTGGAAGCCCCGAGAAAGCGCACGTCTTTGGATTCGATTCTTTATTTGGTTTGGATCATGAGCCCCTTCTGGAGAAAGAGGTCACCTTTATTGCTGATATATTAAAGTCTGAACTACTACTGTAAGTGCTTGTGCTTTAAGCAAAGAGAGGGAGATTTTCTTTTATACAGCATTTATATACAGCTTCTATACATGAGACAATCACTAACAAGACAGAGGGGGACATGCTCGGCCACGTCCACCTGCTCCTTCCGCTCCTCTTCGCACTAAGGCAGGGAAAAATAAAAGAAAAAACAAAGAGAGAAAGAAGTACACACACGCATATAGCACGGCACTCGGTACACCACCCTTTTGAAAAAGCAAGCATATAGATCTTTGGGAATTGCTTCCGATAAAAAGACAATATAGTTTATTCTATATCTTGAAGAGCTATGTTCACCTTGGCTGCTGCATCTTCTATCCTATGTTACATGGCAGTGGGGTTTAGAATGAACAAAGAAGACAAATGAGATCAAATGAACAGGAGAGAAGGACACATCTGAAGCAGGAGGAGGAAAATGAGTGTGACAATTCAGCTTTCGGTCTCTCCTAAGTCAAATCGCCGCTATGTGAGGAGAAAGACGGAAAACGTGAGCGTAACTGCTGTACGCCGTGAACACTACCACTACACAGCTAATAATAGTTGAGTACACCTAGTAAACCAGCTTTTGTTCATGGCACTCCGGCAAGAGTTGACCCTTCACTGCCCGCTCAGCAGGCCAGGCTAGTCATCTGAGTTCGTTTTAGGGAATGGCTTAAGTCCCAAAGATCCAGAGAGGCCAGGAGCGGATCTTCTTTACATAAACAATAATCCGTATTTAATCACATTCTGCTGAGTCAAAGGGCTATGCATGTGTATGGAAATATATAGATTTATATATATGTGCACTTGGTTATTCTAAGTGGTCATGGCTTCTTTTTATTTTATAAAACAGTACCTCTAAAATCGTCAGATTATTCTTCTCCAGTAGCGCTATATGGATGCATAGGAAAGGCAAAGAGTGTTGGGTGTGGTTTGACTACATGCTGAGTTATGCGACCATTTGTTATGGATTACTTGAGATTATTTCCCAGTACTGTCAGTACAGTTTTTAGAAAATATTGAATGACTTTAGCAGGTTTTCTGTTTGAGCATCAACATATTTCTGACATTCGAATTGAGCTACACACTCAAGGTGCGGTTGGAAGGGGGGTGGGGGGGAGGGGCGGTGGGACGAAAACAGTGATCAGGCACTCTGACTGGCTCTACTTCTTCCTGTAGTTGCCCAGCTGAATGGCGGAGCGGTCAAAAACGCAGCGGAAGGTGATCGGTTGCACCTCCCAGTATGGCACCGGGTTGCTGAACAGACTGATGCCAGAGTACATAGCCTTCTTCGTGTTGTAGCTCGGGGGGCAGAAGTCTTCCGTGCCAACAGCAGCGATCTTGTTGGAATGGAGATAGATCACCTGGGAACAAGGAGAGACCACAGGGGTTGTTAAGGTTGCCCCTGACCACTGATTCCACCGACTAACCACTTCCTAAGTCCTACCTAACCTAAGTCTAAGTATAACCTTGAGCATATATAAATGTTATATATGTTTATTTATTTAAAAAAATGCATAACCTTAAGTTTAAGGACAAAGGTTGATACATATGTCCTGATATTAAGATGAGTTTATATATATATATTTTCAACAGTGAACATGTATACACACTCACCGGCCACTTTATTACACTTGCTAGTTAAAGGCTGGACCCCCTTTTGCTTTCAGAACTGTCTTAATTCTTCATGGCAGACTTTCAACAAGGTGCTGGAAACGTTCCTCAGAGATTCTGGTTGGTTATTTGAGTTCCTGTTGTCTTTCTATCATCTGGAACCAGTCTGCCCATTCTCCTCTGACCTCTCACATCAACAAGACATTTTCGTCCACACAACTGACCGCTCACTGGATATTTCCTCTTTTTTGGACCGTTCTCTGTAAACCCTAGAGATGGTTGTGTGTGAAAATCCCAGCAGATCAGCAGTTTCTGAAATATTCAGACCAGCCCGTCTGGCACCAACAACCACGCCACGTTCAAAGACCCTTAAATCCCCTTTCTTCCCCATTCTGATGCTCGGCCTGCACTTCAGCAGGTCGTCTTGACCACCTCTACACGCCTAAATGCACTGAGTTGCAGCCGTGTGATTGGCTGTTTAGCTATTTGTGTTAACAAGCAATTAAACCTAATAAAGTGGCCAGTGAGTGTATATATATATATATATATATATATATATATATAGTGGGGTAAAAAGTATTTAGTCAGCCACTGATTGTGCAAGTTCTCCTACTTAGAAAGATGAGAGAGGTCTGTAATTTTCATCATAGGTTCACTTCAACTATGAGAGACAAAATGAGGAAAAAAAATCCAGGAAATCACATCATCTGATTTTTAAAGAATTTATTTGTAAATTATGGTGGAGAATAATTATTTGTTCATCCACAAACAAGCAAGATTTCTGGCTCTCACAGACCTGTAACTTCTTCTTTAAGAAGCTCTTCTGTCCTCCACTCATTACTTGTATTGATGGCACCTGTTTGACCTCGTTATCTGTATAAAAGTCGCCTGTCCACAGCCTCAAACAGTCAGACTCCAAACTTAACCATGGCCAAGACCAAAGACCAGGCGAAGGACACCAGGAAGAAAATTGTAGACCTGCACCAGGCTGGGAAGAGTGAATCTACAATAGGCAAGCAGGTTGGTGGGAATAAATCAACTGTGGAAGCAACTGTAAGAAACTGGAAGACATACAAGACCATTGATAATCTCCCTCGATCTGGGGCCCCACACAAGAGCTCATCCCGTGGGGTCAAAACGATCATGAGAACGGTGAGTAAAATCCCAGAACTACACGGAGGGACCTGATGAATGACCTGCAGAGAGCTGGGACCAAAATAACAAAGGCTACCCTCAGTAACACACGACGCTGAGAGGGAGTCAAATCCTGCAGTGCCAGGCGTGCCCCCTGCTTACGCCAGTACACGTCCAGGCCCGTCTGAAGTTTGCCAGAGAGCATATGAATGATCCAGAAGAGGACTGGGAGAATATTATGTGGTCAGATGAAGCCAAAATAGAACTTTTTGGTAAAAACTCAACTCATCGTGTTTGGAGGAAGAAGAATCCTGAGTTACATCCCAAGAACAGCAAACCTACTGTGAAGCATGGAGGTGGAAACATCAGGCTTTGGGGCTGTTTTTCTGCAAAGGGGACAGGACGACTGATCCGTGTTAAGGGAAGAATGAACGGGGCCGTGTATCGTGAGATTTTAAGCCAAAACCTCCTTCCATCAGTGAGAGCATTGAAGATGGAACGTGGCTGGGTCTTCCAGCATGACAATGATCCCAAACACACCGCTCGGGCAATGAAGGAGTGGCTCTGTAAAAAGCATTTCAAGGTCCTGGAGTGGCCTAGCCAGTCTCCAGACCTCAACCCCATATAACATTGGTGAAGGGAGTTGAAAGTCCCTGTTGCCTAGCGACAGCCCCAAAACATCACTGCTCTAGAGGAGATCTGCAGGAGGAATGGGCCAAAATACCAGCTACAGTGTGCAAACCTGGTGAAGACTTGCAGGAAACGTTTGACCTCTGTCATTTCCAACAAAGGTTATGTTGCAAAGTATTGAGTTGAACTTTTCTTACTGAGCAAATCATTATTTTCCACCATAATTTACAAATAAATTCTTTACAAATCCTACAATGTGATTTCCTGGATTTTTTTTTCCCTCATATTGTCTCTCATAGTTGAAGTGTAGCTATGATGAAAATTACAGACCTCTCATCTTTCTAAGTAGGAGAACTGACTAAATACTTTTTGCCCCACTGTATATATATACAAAATGATAACTTTACCGGGAAAGGAAGAAACCTGCTTTACTTTTAATGTAAGTCAATGGAAGCAGAATTTTTTTCAAGTAATTTTGTGTCGTTTCTTTTGGTCCATTCATCAGGAAATTTAGACACAATGTAAAAAAAAGCAACAGGCATTTTCAAATAATGTCAGAAACTAAAAAAACGACAAGGAGACACAAAGTTTTCTACCCACAGCAGCGATATATGTATCACACAAATATATGCAGATACCAAAATCCAAATCATATCTTTTTTAACAGTTTCATTTAAATGCCTCATTTGTCCTGGCCCTTTATACTGTTTACTTTTAGGAATAACAGGGGAAAATATCTAAACAATGAAACAATACATGTTGAATTCTGCATTACCCAAAAGTGCTCTTTTAAAGATTTTCGATTCCTGTAGAAATGATTTTTTTTTGTGGTTTGATGGATGGAAAAGGTGCTCAAGAGTTTCACAGGTGTATGGTTATATTGGGTATAGCAGCTCACCTGGATGTACTTGTGCTCAGGCAGGCCAGGGGGCACAGCGGTCAGAGCATTGCTGTCCAGATGGAGCTCCCTCAAGTGAGGCACCATGGCCAGAGAACCGTTCTCCACGACACTGATCTCATTATGACTCAGGCCCAGCCTACATAAGCACAAACAAACATTTATAATAATTGTTAAAGCCCAGATGATCCTTTTATTCTGCTAAGTAGGACATCGAGATCTCTTCCCTCATCTATTTAGTTCCTTTATGCACTTAAGGCACAAGCTGCAGAGCACAAAAGCATAACAGAGTGAACACGCGGGACGGTTACATGAGCATCGATTCAGCCAGAGGAACTGGGCATCGCAGATGGAAAACGGGAGTAACGCAATTTTCTGCCTTTTCTTCGTTTTCCAAAATAAACCCATGAAACTGGGCTGAATTGTAATTTGAATTTCATGGGCTTTCTCAGCTGCGTGGCAAGACCCCCTGAACCTAATCATTTTCATATGAACCTTGCAATTATCACATGATTGTCAGATATATGATTTTCTCTGTCTGATACTCTCTGACAAGCCGGTCCAATGGAAAAAGAAGTGGTATATAGTGGCACAAGCTCTTACTTGGCCAGGTTCTTCAGGCCTTTCAGGCTGTCGGCGGTGACCTTGGTGATTTTGTTCCCGTCCAGATGAAGCTCTGACAGAGAGCTGGGCAGACCTGCAAATATTCACAACGGAAAGAGCAAAGATTTCACTCTCTAAAGCAGAAAAGAAAGACGTCCAGTCATTAAAGGCCAATTAAACTGTAAGACAAAGTGTTGTAGTAGCAGGACTACTGCTGTCCAGAATCTGAATCTGAGAGACATTTCAGTCTCAGTAGTCTGCTTTGAAGATGGTTTTAAAGGAAACCCTGACTGCTAACACATGTAGACCTCAATATGGTGTCTATTACCACTGAAATATGTTGAATAAGCAAAATTCTTTATTTATTATTAACACCAGACCCGATTCTTCTACGAGGTAGGTTGTAATTTTTTTGTTGGTGCATCAAGAGTTTGCTCCCTCTCTCTCTCTCTTGCCCACTGAGTGAGATAAAGATCTAATTTAGCTCAAATATATACGTCAGCTTTACCTACACAAAAGAAAAGCCTTCTGTATGTGACATCATCACAATGCCTACTAGTAGAGGAATTGTGTCTGTTTGTCGTGTTTTTTATGAAAAAACAAAACACTTTTGGCTGCTTTTCACATCATATTCAATTGGACATGCACACCATGTCACCATTGGGCCCTCCCAGTCCTCCATGTGCTTTTTTGTGTTTCCTTGTTTTGCTTCTTCCCTGTTCTGCCCCCTTGTTTCTAGACTCCAGCCTTGATTGTTTTCACCTGTGTCTTGTTAACCCTCGTTGTGCTTGTATTTATGTAGCCCTGTGTTATCCCTTGTTAGATGCTGGTCTTTGTATGGTGTTGCTTCTTCCGGCCTCCGTTGCATGTCTAGTCTGTGTTCCTTTTAATTATGTCTATCCCTCGATCTCTCCGTGTTGGCTCTTTGACCTTGGACTGTTTAGACCCTGGTTATGGATTTTCCCCTAATAAACCAAGCTTCTCTCAGCATGTGTCCGCCTCATCATCACTCCCCCACATTACACACTACTTTATGGCATACAAATTTGAACAGTCAATCTTCCCTTTAAAGGAATTTTACACAAAGTGGTCTCAAATGGTGCTAACACTTTATTTGGGTGGTCCTCTGTAGATGCTCTGTGAATGCTCAGTATATCTTTGTTTAACATTGAATTAAATATATATTCAATGCAACTGAACTTGAAATTGCAGGTGAAAGATTTTATGAAATCTATTCCTAACCCTAAACCTAAACCTAACCCTAACCTTAATGCTGATAATAATCAACTGAGTATCACCAGAAAGTTTGTTAATGATGTAGGTGTCTGTTTATCGTCTATAGGGGACCCTCCAAATAAAGTGTGACCAGAATGCACAATAATGTACTTTATTAGTAGTAATAATACTCACAATAAAAGATGGTGCAGTACAGTATATAACCAGCATTTAATAAGTACATATGTAATACTTGTTTTACTTAAGTAAAAGTGATGGTTCTATAACGAACCTTTTTGAAAAGCATTTTAAAAAGGTTCTCCTATTGTTACAATGTCAAGCTTGTAACAGTAGAACCCTTTTTGGTGCTATGTAGAACCCTTTTCAGCCATTTCAAACATTCTCCATCCATCTAAGGAGCCCTTTCATGATGTGAAGAACCCTTTAGGGTTCCCAAAGGGTTCTTTAAATGTTCATGGGTCCATATAAAATCCTTTTCTTTGCTAAAGAACCTTTTTTAAGGATGTAGTCACTGCGTAATTATTTTATACATATTATTGTACAGCCCGGTTTTCAGCATATTACAAGGACTCTTTAATAGATGCTCCTTCAAGGGTTCTTTATTAAAGAACATGATTACATTTAGGACCATGTGTACCATGTGTTCTATATAGAAGCATTTCATGCTTCATTGGTTCTTTGCCTGGTGAAATGGTTCTTCAGACTGATGGAGAATGTCTTGTATTTGGTTCTATATAGAATCTTTTTCTGCGTAGCACTTAAAAGGTTTCTATGATGGTTGAAATGACAGTCTCACTCAATAGATGATCAATATATTATCAAGGTATGTTCAAATTATTAACACATATCTGTTGAAACTGATTTGATTCCAATCAGGGTTAAGGTTGACATTGGATTTAGGTGCAGGATGACTGTTAGGTTTAGGTTTTAGGTTTAGATTAAGGGTTGGGTTAGTGTCAATTCCACGTTTAGGATAAATTAACATTAATTTCATAGATCATTTGTTGAATGTAATTAAATGTTATATAAACATCTACAAAGCATCCACAACTTGTCCAAATAAAGTATTGCCCAGAGGTCTTCTTGGAAGTTCTTGGATATGAGTGATGATATATACTCTTCTATGTTCAGTCATGAAATGTTTCATGGACAATTGCATCCCTCAAATGTTTATCCCTGCCGGGAGTGTGCTGTTTACCTTTGGGGATGGCGGTAATGTTGGTGTCAGCGATGCGGATGTAGGAGACCCTCTTCAGATCGGCGAAAGCCCCACCGTCCACCCCTGAACTGGTCAGTGGATTGGATCCAAGCTCTGAAACAGGTGAAGATTTTATTCATGCGGTATTTTATTCACTATTCATGCATACATACACGTTAATAGATTCAGGAGACTTGTTCGTTTTCCACTGTTTTCCATTGGCATGCCAATGAGAATAACTGGAAAGGCCTATGATTGGCCGATTTGTGCAGGTGTGCTCCATGCCCAGGGCCATGGTGCTTTGGCGGTGCAGGAACAGCCCTTTCACACATGGCTGAACAAGCCCAATTGGAAAACAAGGTTTTAGTGTCTTTGGGTGACTGAATACATATGGATGAAGGCTGAAAGTGCAGTGAAACGGAAAACTGTGTGAATGTATGCGAGAGCACTCTTAAGCATGCGCAGGCACAGACACATTCTCCAGTTTACAGATACAGATGGACCCCCTCTCCAATAACCATAAAGCAGAGCAGCATCTCGAGCTCAGCCCAGACATGTTTGGTGTCCAAACTTTGCTTCTTCGGTGGAGCATACCAGAGTAACGTTAACAACACTAGACGTCAATAGTCACGCAAATATTTTCTGTTAATATATCTGAGAAATTTCTGCTCAAGCTTCATCAAGGCCTTCATTTAAGGAACAGAAACACAATATTTTGCCTGTAGTCAACCAACCAAGACGTTTGGAGTCCAGATTTTGCTTCTTTACTTTAGAACTGAAGCAGTGAAGCTGTCATTGCTAACAAACACTAGAACTCAATAGTCACCCGAATAGGCTACTTTAAAATACATCACCGAAAATTCTCTCAACCAGTTCACAGTTCATCCAGATCTCCATTAAGGCGGCGCAGGCTTGTTGATGAAGTTTAGTATATAATATGATTTACTGTGAGTTATAAAAATGAACAAAACTGCAGGCAGCCAGTTTCTACTGTCTCTGGATTTTCCGCTGCTCTTACCTGGGAAGATTTGTTCTGAACAACTTGGCTGAACAACTGTATTTGGGGTAAGTGGAAAATTACATTGAGTAAATGGAAAACTTGTTGCTCAACTATTTCTTTATGGTCGTGCAGACTTATTGATGTAGTTTAGTTCAGAATGCTGCAGCTAGACTTCTCACTAAAACCAGAAAATTTGATCACATCAGCCCAGTTTTATCAGCATTACACCGGCTTCCTATCAAATTCCGTATTGACTATAAAATTCTCTTATTGACGTATAAAGCCCTGCATGGTCTCGCACCGGTGTAGCTGCAAGATCTTATTTCCCATTACGAACCACCTCGTTTACTCAGATCCCAGGATGCTAGTTTTCTACTGGTTCCTAAAATTCAGAAGACTTCAATGGGGGGAAGAGCTTTTTCTTACAAAGCCCCCAAACTGTGGAATAATCTCCCAGTTAATGTTCGGGACTCTGGCACCATCTCAACCTTTAAGTCTAGACTGAAAACATATTTGTTTAGTTTAGCTTTTGATAACTAGCCTTCCCCTTTAGATAAAGGCAGGAGATCCTGGGGTTCATGGGCACAGAGGCTTATGGTAAACTGAGATGGTGCTGTTGACCCACCACTTCACATGATCACATAGGTTTGTTGATGGTGGGAGTGGGGGGGATCCCAGGGTCTCAGGGTTCTCTCATATCTGTGTTCCCTTCTGGTTCTCTCCTTTTAGTTTATGCTGTTATAGTTAGAACTGCTGGAGTCACCAGCCACACTCTGGGGGAAATCACATTTATTACAGTCACACTCCTGAGCAGAACTCATTTAGTGTCTTTACTCTTCCTGAGATGATGACTGACCTCCCATCCTGCTGAAGACTGACCATCAGGGCCTCCTCCTCACCATCACCAACTCGCTCTCCTGCTCATTTGTGCTGCAACACCCTCAGTTACATCACTGTGCCATCCAGATGTATCAGTATTGAGATAGGATGGGACCGCTCAATCAAACTGCCTCAGTCAGAGACCACCTCAGTCAGAGACCGCCTCAGTCAGAGGCCGCCTCTACCAGTGCAGTTTCTAAAGCTTTACCATCCAGTCTTCAAACAGAGCTCCTCTTAGCTTCTATTTGGCATTTAGTTTATTAAACTGTAAACACTGTCTGACCAGAGACGGACGGGTCTCCCCTTCTGAGTCTTGGTTCCTCCGAAGGTTTCTTCCTCCAGACTGAGGGAGTTTTTCCTTGCCACTGTCGCCTCTGGCTCGCTCACTGGGGTATATATCTTATAACTCTATGTTTCCAAACTTCTTTAAAGCTGCTTTGTGACAACATTGTTGTAAAAAGCGCTGTACAAATAAACCTGAACTGAATGAATTGAATTTAGGACACTGTAGGACTTTCTGTGAGCTATAAAAATGAAATGACCTTCACCACATAACCAAACACTGTAGGTACCCACTTTAGACAACAAGGGAATTTTAATGAAGAGCTGGATGTGGTATAAGTGGATTGAGAGTTTTGTTAATGTATTTTTACAGAAATGATTTGGGTGACTATTGAGTTCTAGTGTTTGTTAGCAATGTTAGTCTCATAGCTCCAGTGCTACATAATTTTTTTTTTTTTTTAAATTTGGACTCGAACATGCCTTGGCTGATCAACTGTATTTGGGGTGAGTGGAAAATTGGGTACATTGAGTAAACGGAAAACTTGTTGCTTAAGTATTCCTTTATGGTCGTGCAGTCCCAGTAGGACTTACTGTGAGCTATAAAAATGAACTAAACTTCACCGCATAGCCAAACACTGTAGGTATCCTCTTTAGACAACAGGGGAACTTTAATGAAGAGGTGGATGTGGTTTGAATGAGTTGAGAGAAATTTTGTTAATGTAGTTTTACCAAATTTTTTTGGGCGACTACTGAGTTTTAGTGTTTGTTAACAATGTTAGCCTCATAGCTCCTGTTCAAAACTAAAAAAAGCTAAATTTGGACTCGACATGTCTTGGCTGATCAATTGTTTTTGGGGAAAGTGGAAAATTGAGTACATTGAGTAAACGGAAAACTTGTTGCCATGTATTCCTTTAAGGAGCAGACTTTTTGATGTAGTTCAAGACACAACAGGACTTACTGTGTATAAAAATAAAAACAAAAAACAAAAAAAACAAAACTTCGCCACTTAGCCAAACACTGTAGGTACCCACTTTAGACAATGGGGGAATTTTAATGAAGAGGTGGATGTGGTTTGGTTGGGTGTAGAGAAGTTTTGTAAATGTATTCTTACAGAAATGATTTGGGTGACTATTGAGTTCTAGTGTTTGTTAGCAATGTTAGCCTGGTAGCTCCAGTTCTACGTTAAAACAAAAAAATTGGAATTTTTCTTAAAATTTGGACTCAAACATGTCTTGGCTGATGAGTTGTATTTGGGTTAAGTGGAAAATTGTGTATATTGAGTAAATGGAAAACTTGTTGCCATGTATTCCTTTAAGGAGCAGACTTTTTGATGTAGTTTAGGACACAGTAGGACTTACTGTGAGCTATAAAAATCAACAAAACTTCACCACATAGCCAAACACTGTAAGTACCAACAGGTGGATGTGGTTTGGTTGGGTGTAGAGAAGTTTTGTTAATGTATTCTTACAGAAATGATTTGGGTGACTATTGAGTTCTAGTGTCTGCTAGCAATGTGCATGCTATCTTGTTTGCTTTCACTTGGGTGTTGTTTTCATTGTGCTGTTCCATGAGTGTTCATGTAGTAACAGAAATGCAGCCTCAAAAAGAATTGAGACAACAATCCAGGCTGTATCTATCACAGACATCTTCTTAGCTTCACTAACAGAGCACAATAACGCTGTTTCCTATATTGAGCCACATCTGCTGAAGATCTTCCAGAGAAGGAGAGCTTGCCTTCATCTAGACCTTGACCCCACGCTTACCCATGACAATGACATGAGCCATGCCAGCGAAGGTGGCCTTTCTGATCTTGCTGATCTGATTCTCATGGATGCGCAGCTCCTGGAGGCTCTTGGGCATGTTGGCGGGAATGTCCTTCAGCAGGTTCTTGGAGAGGTAAAGCCTCTGGAGGCTGACCAGGGGAGCAAAGGCTTTGGCATGAATGATGGTGATCTTGTTGTTCACCAAGATGAGAGCCTGGAGGAACAGAAAAAAAGTCAGGTTTTAGTGAGAATGAAGAGAAGAAATGGATGATTGTCCATTTGTTTTTGCCGGAGGATGTAGGTTCTTTTTTTTGGAGTTGTTTGAGGAGTTTTCAGGAATGCTAACTCACATCCCATCCATGTGCTAATAGGTTTGTTATTCATCAGCAACATCAACCCGAACTTTGAGCTCCACCTTCACCAGGTATTGAAACTTTTAGAAGCTTCACTCTTGAGCTTATTCCAATCATAACAGGCTCCCACCCATAATTAGCCCGAAATGTCTTGTTCCCCAGTTGTCCTCAGATGTTACAAAACAGTAGTGTACAAGGATTGTTGTGATGTATCAGTTTGGGAACATGTTTCAACACTTTTGAAGCCTTTGCAATATAAAACGTCTAAGCTGCAAAGCTTCTGGAAAAAGCCATTCTGTTTGTTTCACTCTATTAGACCTATGAGTGCCTTAAGTGTGGGAATTAAGTTGTTAAACCTTTGGCCGTCCTTCATATAGTTAAACAAAAAAGGAATTGATACTTAGCATGGCCTTTTCCAATGGCACTCAGCATTCCAGCACATAAAAATGACCATTTATTTTCATAGAGCTAATTAAACAGTCATGGCAAGCACTGCAACGCAGACTGCTCTCCAATTTTTCTTCGGATCAGATTCAAATCCCGCTGGAGGCCAGCAGATCCAGGCTTTGTGAGACTGTTAGGGGGTTAGCCTGTTCCAAAACATAGCGTGAAAGATTTCTCCCTCCACCCACTTCTGCTGACACGTATCCAGACAGGGAGAAATGCCGGGAATGTGTTACTTCGCACAGGGCAAGTAATGTAGTGTAGAAACAGAACTGGACCTGTGACAGCAGCCTGTATTTATTGTGCTCCCGAAAGCATTATTGGTATACAGAAGGAAGGCTGGTTTCCAAAAGCGGGTGGTTTGTCCTCCCTGCGCCTGAAACTGAAGGCCTACGTTCGGTCTAGGATGAACCAAGTGGAGAACAAAGGGGGTGTGAAATCATGCTCATATGCTTCGGGAGGGTGTTTGCAGCAGTAGTGTAACTGGGCTTATATGGACATAGATGCTGTATCACTGTTATCGGAGGAAAACCTCGTATCTCCAGTTTTGTTTTTCAGTTTTTGACATAGTTTGAAAAGGCCTGTTGTTCTTTACATCATATGTAAATTTCGTGATGAATGGACCAAAATAAACGGCCCAAAATGACTCGGAAAGACGTCTGGTTCCATTGACTTGCATTAGAAGGAAAGTAGGTTTTTTCCTTCTCCTGTAAAGTTACCGTTTTGGAGATACAAGGTTTTCTTCCGACACCAGCAATATATCAGAGGCGTTTTTGCTTTGCTTGTCACTAATATGTCAGATGCGTCACAAATCAGGGAGAAGAAAAACACAGCAAGCACGTTTCACAGAGCCAATATGATTAGTCAGTTCCATGATTAATAAATAGCTTTGAAATGTTTCATTTTCATCAATTTCTACATATTCCTCCATGTCTCCTGCAGGCAGTCGCAGATGTCCCGGCATGTTTTTTGGTGTAAAACAGACATCTGGTGAATGTTGATTCTGATAAATATTAGTGTGATGTGCTAGTCTTGCATGCAATAGCACGACACATTGATTTACTTTGGGCAAGGTTTTCATTTCAACACCTAAGTAGGCTGTTCACAGTATTATGATAACATCATGCAATTGGATGGCCACTATTTTGGTGGGAAACTTCAAGTTGAATTGGCAGTGCTGTGGTGGTCTGTAATGAGATAACAAAGTCATAACCAACCACGCAATAGCAGTTTTTAGAAAACTCAGTTTAACCCATTAAATGGTCGGGGCCCACCAGCGAGCACTAAGTCTTTTTACATACTAAGAAAAGCTCAGCTAGTGTGCATCGAAGTCCCTAAAGTTACTGAATAATAAGCTTTAGTATGTAAAAAGCTTGAGATTTTAGGGGGTTAAAGCTAATTTAAGGTATATTACCCAATATATTTGAGTGCATTGGCTTGATTTTATTTGATTTGTTGTTGTATTGTTGCTGATAATAAATAGCAGATGAAAATGAGTGGATGAGATTTCCTGCAGCGCTACTTCTGTCCATCTCAAAGTGCATCCTAGCACACTAAATGGTATAGAAATAGTACAGTACTGTTAGAAGTGCACTCATTAGTGTAGTAGGTGATGTACAGAAGTGTGGTATGTGATGCAGCATTAGATCAGACGGTGAGATGCTTTAAACAATCGAGCAGCTCCAGTGTCTGATTACAGCTTGTGGTGCTGCTCGTTAGCTGTTCATTAAACTTTTCCAAGTGAAAGTTTAGTGGTGTGTTCATATAAAGCAAAATAGCTGAAGGAATTTCCTGAATAAGGCTGACTTGGAATAGATCCATCAGCTTCTACTGAAGTTAAGAAGGTTTTTCCTGATCCTATAAAGTTGCAAGGTTTTGGTCTGAGCTTTGGCAGTTTTGGTGGGCATTTTCATAGTTTTGGTGGGTGGAATGTCCTGCACTTAAAAGATGTGCAGGTTATACAGAATCAGTCCACCAACCAACCTAATCTTGTAGTATTTTTGGAGACTGTATCTGAAGTGTCCAACTTTTCCGTGGTCATTCTGGCTAGTTTGCTTGGTCTTCATCCACCTGCAGGGCTGTAGGTGCAGCGACAGTGCAGAGACGAGCTCTGTTCAGTAAGAGCTTGCCAACCAGAATGGTGACTGGATGTACCGAATGACATAGTCAAATACTATGAGTGGGTCATTTTGTAAAAGACTTCCAAATAAGGCCAAACTATTCAGAAACGGGATGTTACTGATGCCAGGATAAAGAAGTTTCTAAACAATTACGTTTTCAGTTATAACAATTTATTTTGTGATTTGTTATGTTGTGCCCATCCAAAAATGAGAGATGCTAATGTTTATGTGAGCTCATGGATCTCTGACTCACTGTCATGGCAATGCAAACCCAGCTACACCACTGTTGTAGAGTAAACACATAACAGTGGGAGTGGTAGCAGGATTATGGGAATGGCAGTGGGATTATTAGAGCAGCAATGAGATTATAGGAGCAGCAGTGAGACTGCGGGAGTGGCAGTGGGATTATTAGAGCAGCAATGAGATTATAGGAGCAGCAGTGAGACTGCGGGAGTGGCAGTGGGATTATTAGAGCAGCAATGAGATTAGAGGAGCAGCACTGAGACTGTGGGAGTGGCAGTGGGATTATTAGAGCAGCAATGAGATTATGGGAGCAGCAGTGAGACTGCGGGAGTGGCAGTGGGATTATTAGAGCAGCAATGAGATTATGGGAGCAGCAGTGAGACTGTGGGAGTGGCAGTGGGATTATTAGAGCAGCAATGAGATTATGGTAGCAACAGTGAGACTGTGGGAGTGGCAGTGGGATTATTAGAGCAGCAATGAGATTATGGTAGCAACAGTGAGACTGTGGGAGTGGCAGTGGGATTATTAGAGCAGCAACGAGATTATGGTAGCAACAGTGAGACTGTGGGAGTGGCAGTGGGATTATTAGAGCAGCAATGAGATTATGGTAGCAACAGTGAGACTGTGGGAGTGGCAGTGGGATTATTAGAGCAGCAATGAGATTATAGGAGCAGCAGTGAGACTGCAGGAGTGGCAGTGGGATTATTAGAGCAGCAACGAGATTATGGTAGCAACAGTGAGACTGTGGGAGTTAGCAGCAGGGTTATAGAAGTGGCAGTGGGATTATGGAAGTGGCAACAGGACTGTGGGAGCAGCAGTGGAATTATGTGAGAGGCACCAGGATTTTGGAAGCAGCAGTGAGATTATGGGAGTGGCAGTGGAATGATGGGAGCAGCAGAAGGATTTTGGGAGCAGCAGTGGGATTATAGGAGTGGTAGTGTGATAATAGGAGTGGTAGTGGGATTATGGGATCAGCAGTGGGATTGTGGGAGCATCTATGGGATTATGGGAACAGTAGTGGAATTATAGAGGCAGTAGTGGGATTATGGGAGTGACAGTGGGATTGTGGGCGTGGCAAAGGGATTGAAGCTCTCAGTGAGAGCCAAAACAATGTTGACAATTTTGTGACTTCCTTTAAATGAGTGAATTTTTCATGAAAATACTGAGAGAAGAAATTCTTGAAGAAAACCGCCAATCAGTAACAGAGAGGAACAGTGTGAACGAACTAAAATACAATCAGTAAACTTTTTCTCTTGTGTCAATATGTATCGGAATGCATTCTAAATGGATATAAATATTTCTTAATGTATTGTAACGGAATACGTTACTGAATGTGGTGCATTCAGATTTTTATTGCTGCACTTTCAAGATATTATGCACAACACTGTGTGACTCACATGATTGATTTCAAGAGATAAGGAGCTGTTTTTGAGAACCTTCTTGGCCAGTAAACGACTTTCGAATTTCAAGATTTCAATAGCAGACGCACGGTCTGGGCTGCTTCCTCCAAAGAACATGCCAAAGAGCAAATCACCGCCCCCACTCATGATCTTCAAGCGTTTTTGAAGAACAGCTCAGTTGGAATTTTCTGCGGGTGAGATAAGTCTTTTCGTATCCAATTTCCAAACAGCAGGAACATTTTTGGATAGTGGTACTTTTTTTCATTCCTCTTGCTTTTGAATAGCACATAGAAAAGTGCACCATGTGGTCATTCTCATCACGTTAAATGCGGTCAGCTTTATTTCACTGCACTCTGATTTTTATAATTGGCGTTGTTTTGATGATCTAATACAGAGACTTAAGGCAAAGTCTGTGTTAGAGTGAGCGAAAGAGCGAAAGAGAGAAGGAGAGAAGGAGAGAAGGACAGCTAACTTACATGAAGTCCTTTGAGGCCTTTGAAGTCGTTCTCTCTGATCTCGCTGATCTTGTTGTTTTGTAGGTCCAGCAGAGTGGCGTCTACTGGGATGTCCTCTGGAACATTCTTCATCCCTGAGGAGCACAAAGGCAGGATCGATGAGAATAGCTGAAGGAGATAAATTGAAGTATTGTGTGTGTAAGTGCTGAGCTTGGACCTTTCGATAGTCCCAAAATTAGAATTAGCCCCTTAATTGGCCAGAGCCCAACAGCAGGTCCGAAGATCTATAACATAAGAATATCTCAGCCAGTTTGCACTGAAGTCCCTGTAGTTACTAAGTAATAGGCCTATTATTTTAAGGGGTCAAAACAAGCATGCAGAAAAGCAGCTAGTAGAAAATGGACCCTATCTTAAGATGTCTTCCCTGCTTGGGACCACACTGAAGTGTTTCTTTAAGCCAAGGATTGTTAAAATAAACTTAACTCATCCACCGAATGTGTCAGCTGGTTAAACGTCTCTTGAGGTGAGTGATCGCAATGGAAGAACGCGAGAAAAACATATTAGAAAAAAAAAAAAACACTTGATTGTTTACAGTGGGATTCGTCTGGCAGACAGAGCCTTCTCTGTGCAGCTAAGCGCATGGGCTGATGGGAAAGTGAGTTCTTAGAGGACTGTGGAAAGTTCCCCACATTAAAGCCGGTGATTGGCTGCAGATCAGGTCGGTGGCCAAAGAGTAATGACGGCCCTGAGGTAGAGTCCAACTTTTTGACCACTAAAACGAAAGGTTTTTGAACTCCAGATGGTCATCTTGATGGAGGTTCTAGATGCTGCAATCCTAAGCAACTTATGAAGCCGTATGAAATGAATCTGTGAGATGATCAGCATATTGAGATTTATATTGACAGGCATATATATTTGGGGTAAAATTCTGATACATACCCAAACAGTCACTAAATCACACTAAAGTTCTAGACCTTAAACTGATGGGAGATACCAAGACATAGTAAAATAGCTCATAATGATGATTAATTGGGTAAGTATGTGGTACAAACTCAACAGTAGTGTGTAATTCTAATGGGTTAAAGGTAGTGGATATTTATAA
Source organism: Pygocentrus nattereri (assembly GCF_015220715.1). Lineage (NCBI taxonomy): Eukaryota > Metazoa > Chordata > Actinopteri > Characiformes > Serrasalmidae > Pygocentrus > Pygocentrus nattereri. The sequence continues at coordinate 53,122,062 of NC_051211.1, forward strand.
AACATGAAAAGATTGTACACAAATAAAGTTCAAAGTCTTAAGTTGGTTAGTGTAGTGGTTAACACCTCTGCCTTCTACGCTGTAGACTGGGGTTCAATCCCCACCAGGGCAAACACCCTACACTATACCAATAAGAGTCCTTGGGCAAGACTCCTAACACCACCTTGGCCTGCCTGTGTAAAATGATCAAATTGTAAGTCGCTCTGGATAAGAGCGTCAGCCAAATGCTGTAAATATAAATGATTTTATTGGTTTTTACCGTTTACTTCAGAAAACCTTCTTTGCATTTTGTCACCATTCTTTACCGTATTTCTCACCCACTACTTGGAGGGGTTTCTGATTTACCTTCCTGCTTAAACATGAGACATTACAGTGAAATGGACTTTGATACTCCTGCAAATTCAGCTACTACTTTCACACTGTGGCCTTTGGCCCAAATGCAATCAATCCTTTTGACCACTCATTAACTTCTACTTCCACGAATCGAATGGGGCATTCACTGCACTGTACCACCTTTTCTCAATCTATGAATCCGATCATACCCAGCAGGTATTTATAGCCCGATCCTCCTCGTGCAACGCCATTCGCAAGAGCTTGAAGTTACTACCACAATCACCTTAAACATGCAAGGTGATTAATTTTTTGTCTACAGTGATTGTATATATATATATATATATATATATATAAATTTACATACAATGTAAAAAACAATAGGCATGTTCAAATTATATATTATATATAAAAACTGAAAAATGTCAAAAATGGAGATACAGGGTTTTGTTTTGTTCTGACAGCAGCGATATATATATATATATATATATATGTATAAGTAATATGTATAGAGAGAGAGAGAAAGAGAGATCAAAGCCTAAAGTTCTGCTTAAAGAGAACATAAATGGACTATATCTCTATTTCCAAATAGGTGAACTTGGCAGCTTTGGTTCTAGCAAACACAGAATAATTAGTAATTCAGCAATTCAGAAGTGGGCAAGCAATGTCAGTAAGCAGAAAAGAGTCTCACTTCAGCATTTTTGCCATGAATCACCGGATTCCCTAAAAGCTCTTCTCTCGGCACCGCTCTCTATCTCTATATCTCTGTGTGTTATAGTATATAAACAGTTTGGAGAACGTGCCGGTGTGTACGATAGAACATCAGCAGACTGGGCACAATATGCACTGCTCTCGACATGCCAGCGCTCCTGAAAGCCGCCTCATATGTGTTTCCTTCAGCCCACTCTGTTTAGTCTCTGGAAACTCTTGTCTCTCTGTTGAATATGGGTCACGCACGTTCTATTTACTCTGAATGGACCAGCATTTTCCAATTTATAATTTACTGATGATGGTACAAAGGATTTATCAAGATTATAATGCTGGAGAGAAAGCCTGCCAGACCAATCTAGGGTAAACAATTCTGAAATGTTGATCAGATTCGCTGCATATTACGATTTACTGAAGATAATAAAACATTTATATCAACAATACAAGACTGTAGAGAAAGCTTGCTCAGCCGTTCTGGGTAAACAGATCTGAAATGTTGATCAAATTCACCGCACATGATAAACCGAATGCAGCGGAGGCCGGAAATAACGCGGAAATAATGTGTTTGTAATTCCATAACAAATTGTCAGATGAGAATAAAACAAAAATGGGACAGTTTTAAGGCAGCGGTCAAGCGGAGGACATGCAAAGGAGTCCAGCTGCTCCACTGTTCAATCTGTTTTTCACCGTTTTTCTTTCTTATTTTCTTTTTCTCCCGTTTTGCTCCCAAAAACAGCAAAAGAAAGTGTTTTACAGCCTGGCCTGTGTGTTTTAGAGGACATCTAGTGTGCATGCACCGGCAGAATGTGCAGAACGCCCATCCGAAAAATGCACTTCACTTAAAAATGTGAAAAATATATAATTGTGCTTGACATATACATATATATATATATTTTTTTTTAAGTTTACACTTTAAACATGTTTTCATACATACTAAATGTATTGTTTTGGAGCCACCGTTGTGTTTTTAAACTGATTGCATATTTATTTATTTATTTGTTTGTTTCTTGTTCGGGGCAGTCATGGGCTGGAGGTTAGGGATCCAGCCTCGTGACCGGAAGGTCACCGGTTTGATCCCCAGAGCCGACAGCGCATGACTGAGGTGTCCTTGAGCAAGACACCTAACCCCCAACTGCTCCACGGGTGCTGAGGATAGGGCTGCCCACCGCTCCGGGCAAGTGTGCTCACCGCCCCCTAGTGTGTGTGTGCTCACTAGTGTGTATGTGGTGTTTCACTTCACGGGTGGGTTAAATGCGGAGGTGAAATTTCCCCGTTGTGGGACTAATAAGGGTCTCTTAATCTTAAACATCCTGCAGGGTGTACTGATACTACTTAGTGAGGTGTATTGCAACTAAAATGCAATACGGCTTGTGCACTTAAGCCATTTACATCATAAAACATCTCATCTTCAAAATATTCATAAACACTGAAGCACTGCTTTGTAAATGTTATTGAGTGCTTTAGGAAGTTTTCATTTCTGCACTTTACTTCCTTTTTATTTGGATGATTAAACTCTTAGTTTGACATCTGTTGTTGACTTCTATTACTTCTATTGCTGTTTTTATTTATTTATTTATTTTTAGCACTTTTTATAACTTGCCTGCGTTCGCATTTCAAATTTAGCCTTCTTTATCATTTTATGATGAAACCCTATTAAACAATTTATTATCTTTTTTTTTTTCATTTTATTGTTCTCCATAATTACATCATAATTTTTCTTCATGTAGTTCTATTCATTTCAGTTTAACCCAATTAACTTTCATTTAAATTTCTTTGTCAAACCCTTTATACTATAAATTGTCAGCATTGAAAAAATGAAGGTCAGCCTAAATGTTTATTCGAGTGAAAATTAAGGTTGATTGATGATTGATTGATTAAAAGAGGTCCAGCACTGGAGTAAACATAGAAATACCCATATTAGAATATAATTATACCTCGTAAACGATCATTATGCATTTTCCATTTCAAGGTAGGAATATGTGGTGCTGCTTTAAAAGCACCATTACTTTGGAAAGATGCTCCATAATGGTGCTATAAAGTGAGCACAGCATCTGTCCCTTTACTTTAAGGCCTCTTATGTCACATTTATTTCATGAAACATCTTCATGAATGCTCAAGTATTGCTTTATAAATGGGTTATTCGCTGCTTATTCGCCTGCTATGAAGTCCCTGTGAAGGTGGCCTTCATATAAAAGATTTCTTTTCAGCCAAGCAGACGCAGGTAGGAGTTTCCCCCGCTCAAGCAACAGCAGCAACAACATACAAACATAACAGAGCCCCCATGCATTTCCTCAGCAAACGAGTTTCGCTTGGGCCCCTCGCTCTGTTCTCAGCGCTGTTTTCCACACAGCTGCGGCGCCGAGTAAACGAGGCTCGTTTTTCACTGCAAAAAAAGGGGGTGAGTTTAGATGAAGAACAGGCCTGACAGCTCCCCTCCCCTGCCCTCAGCTTCTCCCCTCTCCTCCTTCCTCCCTCTGTTCCTTTCCTCTCCTCTCTGCTCCCTCCTTCTACACAAGCCTGCCAAAGGGTCTGTAGAACAGATGAGGACTGCAGTCTGGTGAATACAGCCCCCCCCCCCCACTCTTTCCGTCTAGGGAATGCAGTGTTATGTTATGAAATAATGGAACCTACTCTTCCTCAGCATCTGTCCATCTGTCCTTCTGTCCTTCTGCAGTCCTTTAAAAGCCCCAGAAAGATTTCGGTTTGCATATAAGCGGGATTTTGTTTGTCAAAGTTGACAGAAATGGAATGCAATCCACCTCATCTCAAATTTGTCACACTAGACCTGTTTGATTAACATACCTACATAACAATCGGTCTGGGATGCAATTTGCCATGTTTGGGAACTTTAAACTAATGTTTGCATCCAAAATATGCAAGCTCGAGCACAACTGGAGCGAGAAACCTCAGGAATGATGACCGAGATGAACCATTAAAGGGGGTTTTCCTACATTTCCGCATAAGAAATTCATTAAGGTGTAGTCATTCAGAGCCATTTGATGTGAAATGCTCCATTCTAGAGGAACTAGAAGCAATCTAGAATTGTCCAAAGTGGTGATGGGAACAGACGTTAAGGCCTCTAAAAGGCCCTCACAGAAAGCTATTACATGAAATGATTATCAATACATTGATAGTTTTTGGCCTAAAACTATCTTGAAGGTGGAAACATGGAAAACATTCCCAAAAGAAAGCTTATTGTTTCATATTAACCACTATTTTACCACCATGCTGACATATAAGAATCCAGAAGACAGGTGGATTCACTGGTGGTTTTGGATAGTAAATAAAATGGCTCTATTGCTGTTGTTGGAAGAAAACCTTGTATCTCCATTTTTGACGTTTTTCAGTTTTTGGCATAATTTTAAAGTAGCTCTTGCCCTTTGCTTCGTGTGTAATATTCATGATGATTGGACTAAAATAATCAGCCTAAAATGACTTGGAAAAACGTCTGGTTCCATTGACTTACATTAGAAGTAGAGTAGGTTTTTTCCTTCTCCTGTAAAGTTAACATTTTTGGAGATACGAGATCTTCTTCTGACATCAGCGATATTTGCTTTGTAGGCATCATGACACCTGGTTCCTGTCACCACCACTGTAAATAGTTGTTAAGCTTCTGTGCAATCAAACCACATCAAACCATTCTGAACAACTTTGATTAAGCCTCAATGCAGAAATGTAGAAAATTCGGTGACATTCCACTTGGGAGTCATTGAGTCTGCTTCAATAAAACACAAACAAAGAGACCTCACAGCTAAAACTCAGTGAAAACAAAGAGGAAAAGTCCCGAACAATTAAGTAAATCTTCGTAATTACATGGAAACAAAACACTGTGCAACCTATTGTGATAGATCTGTTCTGAAAAAAGTCTCTTCATGTGGACGAGTCACATCTGTGAAGACTATGAAGATGGTCTCAGGCCTTTCCAGACAAAAACAGACAGACAGACAGACAGATGAAGTCTGTGGAAGTAATTAGGAAAACGAGGCTGCTGTCCTGTGGCCCGGGCTTGGTCGTGAGCGGATGTGGCGCACGGTTCACAGCACGCGAGAGCATTTATGATGGTTCACAGAGACAGGCACCTTTTTAAAGCCAGGGGCAGATCAAGCAGGAGAAAGTGTTTATTCAGGACTCTATCAGTTGCCTCAACTTCAGACTGCTAAAGCAGTTCAGTTCCCTGCAGGGGAAGGTCAGGGCTTTCTCAGGCTGCAGCTCAACGCAGCTTATCGGGGTGAAGCGAAGGCCAAAGGTCTTATCGAAGCAATGACTTAGAGCAGAACATGAGCCAAAGTTGTGTTGGTGATTAGATATGTGTTTCCTTCCTTCTAACATGGATCCTCATGGTACTCTAGCTTAGAGAAGATTCCGTAAGCAGTTGAAATGTATTCAAGAAAAATACGTTTGATTTTGTAAACAGGCCGATATCATTGAGTGTGTTCACATGAACTCAATTATCCAATTATAACCAGATTTCTGCAGTTACCTGATTATTCAAATGGTCATGTAAACAGCACACTCTGATTTCTCAATTCAGAGTAAGGTCTAGAAATCTGATTAAGAAATCCAATAAAGAGGCTGGATTTTAGCTCAGTAATCTGATCTCTCAGTGCGTGTGAGCTCTTACTCTGATTTCTTTCCTTTCTCTCAGTCCGAGCATGTGCAAAAACAGACGACGGTACCGGAAATAAGGGAGCAGCGGCACCACCAAGACGCAGCAAAGCACTTTTGAAGTGATGCTGAAGCCAAATACATGCTTGAGGAAATGAAGGATTTAAATATTCTTCACCTTCTAGATGATGTATGTTGATATTTTCACGTAAAGTGGTGCAATGCCTTTAAAAAAAAGTTTGAGTTTTACGTTACGTTTACGTCACGTCGTCTTCTGTGAGTTTACTGGCTGGTTGCCAAGCAGAAATCTGATTACTGTCTGACTCATTTAGACCTGGAACTTCCCCATTATCTGATTAGTCAAGTACATGTAAATGTGCTGATCGGGTTACTGAGAAAATCAGATTTTATTAAGTGCATGTAAACACACTCAAGGTAAACTGAATGTTCTTTCTACTTTCATGAAATAAGAGTCGGATGTAAACATTGTTAAAGTTTTCAAAAACATCCCCAGTTGATACAGTTGATGGAAGCTAAGCTGCGAAAAACAATCACAAAAATCACCACATCCAGTCATTTGCGAAGTTCTACACGTCTATAGAGAGCATACATCTTCACATTGGAATGCAAAAAAAGTAGAAAGCGTGCACAAAAATGAGCAGAAAAATGCTGCACACTTAAAAAAATGGTTCTTCAAAGGGTCTTTAGTGGAGAAAATGGTTCTATTTAGAAATATCAAGCTTTTAACAATACAAGAACCCTTTTGGTGCTATATAGAACCCTTTTCTTTGAGTGTTCATGGCTCTATATAGAACCATGTTTCTTACTTAAGAAACCCTGAAGAACCATCACATTATCTATCTATCTATCTATCTATCTATCTATCTATCTATCTATCTATCTATCTATCTATCTATCTATCTATCTATCTATCTATCTATCTATCTATCTATCTAAATGCTCAAATTTTTACATAACATTTTACATTTACTCTCAAAAAAGAACCTCAGGGAAAAAATCAGGCACAAAAAATATGGAGGGGTGACCTCTTTAATGTCCTGGACTTCCAATCGACTTCAGGGCTCTGGACAGGAGCAGCACAGTGGAGGTCTGTGTTTTCTGCTGTAAATTACGTTGAGTTGACATGATTCAACTCTGATTATCAGCCCCACATAATAACTGGGATGATGTACTGCCTGTTATAGATGTGGAAATGATATACACATTTCAATGAAGTGCATTTAATGCCATAATTTCTTTCCAGCGGATGTCTGGGCAGAGACCGTTCTACTGCATTAGTTTAAACTTTGGTCCCACAGTAAAAAACACTATATAAAAACCAATGAAGTGTTCAGACCTTAGACGTTTACAACGATTGTTGTGATTTATTTAAACCCAGCTTATTTTTTTTCTCCTTTAAAGTTATTTTATGTCTTTTAAAGCGAAGCTAAAAAATTTTGATTTATTGAGTTTAAATTTTCAAATAAAAAAAAATGCTGTCGCACGTTTTCATTACTTTCATTCGTCGTCATTACTGAAACACAGAGTTTGAGTATGTAGGCGGAGTCTTGTTTAAGCCACGCCCCTGCATTTTAGAGAAGAAAGTGAGGCTGCATCCATGTCCCTCATGGCCACATGGTTACATCCCATTGTTTTGACGTAAACATGTCCCAAAGTTGGAAACTCAGTGCAGAACATTAAAAATTGTCACTACCGAAACACATTTTCTGAAATTAAGTGAACTGGTTCACATTTTCATCTGAAATATGATGATTTTATGTGTGTACAGTTGTTCAAAGGTGGGTTTTCTGGTCATGTCCTGTCAGCATTTTTTGACTTTGCTCAAAAGGAGCTAAAATGAACACTTTTGGTAAAGCTTTGGTAGTGATATGATTGATTTGGGAGTAATAATATGGAATGGTCAATCATTTGTTTGAATAAAATAAACATTAACAAGGTACAAACCTAAAAGACTAGCTGAAAGTCTAAGTTGGTTAAAAGTCTGAAATGTGTTTTGAACTCTGACTTTGAACCAGTTCAGTTTGGATTATTAGGCCGGGTTCAGACAATGGAGCAGATTCTCTTCTGTTCCAAAAGACAAAAGAAACCAGCACTTACTGCACTTCCATCAGGTTTAATTCTTCCTAATCAGCTCGTGTAAACATTAGCAGACCTTACCAAGTGCCTTGATCACCACAAACCAGTAAATACACTGCAAATCATGATGTCTTGTCAAGTGAGATGGTCTTAAATCTAGTCGATGTATCTAATATTTCCTATTTTGAGATGCTCGTGCACTTATTATAAGATTATCTAGCTTATTTCTAGACATAATTTACTTGTTTTAGGTAATTTTATAAAGTAAAATCATCTCACTATACTGCCTATATGCAGATACTATATGCAGATACTATATTATCAAATTGTGATTCATTCAAGAATTCAGATTTCTTAAAAAGAGCACAATTATCTGCCTATATAGTGAGATTTATTACTTAATAAAATGACTTAAGTAAAAAATATCCAGCATGAAGGTTCATGATGTTAAATTAAGCTTACAATAATCTCAACAGGAGAAATATTAGATTTATTGACTATATTTATGATTATTTTACTTGACACAATACTATTTTTTAAGCATTTTTCTACATAAAAGTAAACTTCTTGCCAAGCTACAGCAGTGAGGGGGACCCATCACCTGTCTCTCGAGGTTTTTTAGCAAACCTCAGTGATGACAATGTACAGGGCGATACTTAGAACAGTGAATAAATATTCATGCTTGAGTATTTTGTAAGTTATATATGTGATAAAAACACACTCTGGTTCCGTTTTTCCCTCGTTTTTGATTGGTTACCTCATGAAAAGTGATACATGACGAGTGAAGCTTTTCCACTGAAGTTGAGCATTTTTCAACTCGATCCATGGTGGAAAAACCTGTTCCATGGTGGGAAGGGCAGAGCCCACAGAGTTCACATCGTACCATAGAATATAATGGCATTTTTGGTGGAATCCACTCCACCATCTGAACATAGCCTTAGTCATGTTACATTCAGTTAAGCACATAATGTGAACCCTATATGGTGATGATGAAAGAGCTTACCTAGATCAGAACACTGTACCACCCTTAGATGACACTGGCACCTGAAGGGGCAAACTGGCCCAAGGGGAATATCAGTGAATTCAGGAATTTCAGGGGCTCCGGGGCCTTTAGGGATTTTAGGGGGTCGCCGGGTTGAAGGGGGAAGAGGCTCTGGCAGAGCAGACCCAGGCTCGTCATCCATCATGAAGTCCAGGAAGACAGACTGGCGGAAGGGCAGAGCCCAGCAGACGGACACCAGGAGCAGGGTGAGACAGGCCAACCTCATATTGTCAGTGACCTGGAGGGCAGAGAAGATAGAGCAACGGTCAGGAAGTCAGGATCAGTCGGTAGGCTGAGGCGAACGTGAGGAATGTAGGAGCAGATGCAGAGTTCAAGACTTTTCCCAAGGCTTAAATAACATTTGGCCACTATGCATCAACATAGTGCTCTAAACCAGGGCCTGACCGATATGAAATGTTTGCGGCTGATACCGATACTGAACTTGGGATAACTGACAACATCAGCTGATATTGTTGCTTGTTGTTTTTCTACAGCATTTCAGCGCAACAGCAGTCTTTCATGTGTGAAAATTTCAAAATAAAAAACAAACAATAGAGCTAGAATAAAATGTCTTTACATTAAAGCTGCAATATGTAAGATTTTTTGTTAAAACTGAAAGAAGTGTCATTACTCCATGAGGAGACTAAAACAGACTAACATATGGTGAGTGTGCCCTGCCGTGAGTCACCCTGTAAAACCTGAAATAATCATTTAAAAGTCAAGGTTTTATACGTCTTTACATCACAGACTCAAACAGAAGCTCCAGCTTGATGTTTTGATCTAAAATGATCTCGTAATCAACGTCTCTAGCAGCAGTCATGGGCTGGAGGTTAGGTAACCAGCCTTGGGTCCCGGATGGTCACTGAGTTGATCACTGAGTTGACCCCCAACCACCCAACACTCCGGGCAAGTGTGTTCACTGCCCCCTAGTGTTTGTCTTCACTAGTGTGTGTGTGGTGTTTCACTGCATGGATGGGTGAAATTTCCCTGTTGTGGGACTAATAATGGTCCATTAATCTTAATATGAATCTATCAATCAACAGATTAATCCCCTCGGGGAAGGGGGCCAAAGCACAACCCATGCTATAAAAAAGTTTTTCCACAAATTGTGTGCAATTACACGTTTCCACCAGAGTGGGATTTCACTTGATACATTACATTTAAAGTGAATTCACATTCTGTATATATCATTTTGAGCCTACACCAACATTTCGATGTCAAATAACGATTACAAACACAGAAAAATGTTAACGAACGTTTTATCTTTCAGCAAAGCCAGACTGTGCACACAACAATAACTTTTTAAGCTGAAACCATTTCAAAGCGTCTCCTCTTCTACTTCCAAATGACGAGTTTCATTCCACCGTGATCTATTGAGGATATTAAAAGCTCATGTGTAGTGCATTTTGTCAAAGGACGCTCATTTATTCTTCTAATATTGTTGGCAAAGCTGACTGTAAATAACATAAGAGAGCATGAAAGTGGCATTTTAAAGTGAAACCCCCTCACTTACTAATGCGGTACAGATTGAAAGTCTTGAATCTGGGCTTTTGGCATAATTTCTCTGTTTCAATAACACACAACTTAGAAATAGTTCAAATAATGTGCAAGATGCTTTTGTCATCACCAGCAATGAGTGACGTCTGCTTAGTGAACAAGGCAATGTTAGCTTAATGCCATTCATTCTCAAAATACTGCCAGTCTATCAAAATTGATAAGCATAAAACACCCAAGCCGTTCGGTTTGAATTATTGTGAAAGAATGCAAGGTGTTAAAACTTGCCCCTGGGAGCACAGACGTCCTGCAGAGTTAAGCTCCAGCACTGATCAAACACAGCAGTCAGCGACCCTGAAGAAGTTCATTAGTTGTGTCAGGTGAATTCAATTAGAGCTGGAAGCCACAGGGCTCTCCTGGAGTTGGGATACCTGGTCTATAATGAAGATCCTTTAATAGACGCCCTGCAGGGTGGTCAGGGTTATAGCGCTTGACCTCGTCAAAGACTTTCTCTTGCCTACTTCTATTTCACCTTTGGTCGAGGAGAATTAAACTGTCCTCATCGTGCAGAGGCATGTCAGCCATCTAGAGCGCCCCCTTTTTTTACTTGGGTAGGGCTGGAGCCTTTTGAATGAAAGGGAAATTGCTGGGTAAGTAAAATTCAGGGTCATGTCAGGTCTAAACAATTTTGCCTCTCTCTCTCTCTCTCTCTCTCTCTCTCGCTTGGTATACAGTATAATTACAGTACAGCAACCAAACCTCTCAGATGGTGACCTCTGGGAAGCTTTGCAGTTTAAACTTGACAACCTCTACTGCAAGCAAGAGCCATGATGCGCTGTCCTGCAGACACAGTGAAATGTATTAGCTTTAACATGAAATCTGTGGCTGGATTTACATCAGGAAACTTTCTTGCACCCAGTTGCAGCTCAGAAGTTGCATGAAACATACTTTCCATGCAACTTCATTAAAGTTGCATGCAATACTTCCGATCAGTAAACTACCAAGATCAGCTAGTGTGTTTCATATTATGTATCACATCGTTGAAGGTCTATAAAATTAGGCAGCATTTGCATCGCTGTGTCTTTTATTGTTTAGAAACAAAAACGAACCCAATGAACCTAAACACTGCATGCCAACAAAGCTGAATAAACAGCTGTCACGTTATCTGTCAGTTCATAACCAGGAGGACGTCTCATGCTTATTTATTTGTTTATTTATTTATTTATTTGTCCATGATGAAAGTAAATAAATCCGTCAGTATAATCTAATAATGTCATGGCACGCTGCGTGACAGCGACAAACGTTTACGCTTCTGTTAAGGCCATAAATGTCCAGTAACAATGGATAGGCACCTCTTAAGGGATTTCGAATAGTTACAGTTTCATGTATCATGTTACATCAAATCTATTGATATTAATATCTCAAGAGAGGGGACAAAGAACCTGACCATGTATATTATGGTAATTCTGGCTATTGAATCAGAGCAAATGCTAGTGCAAGCATCTGTAGACTGTGGCTGGCTAGCTAACTGGCTAATTAAGCTACCTAGTTACCAGCAAATGAGTGAAATTATTCCCAGAGACCATCCTCTGTTTCACTTGTGCACGATGAAAACCAGCTCAAATGATGCTGTTGACAACAGCACTTGGGATGTTATGTGTGGCTAAGACAGCTAGGCCTTCAGTTCTGGATATAAACGCCAAAATGTGGAGAAACGTGGAAAAATACCTCTACAGTGATGCCGACTGGTGCCAGTGCACCTATAGGATGTATGTTATGTTGTATAACGATGTAAAGTGAGATGAGGTCCCTTTAGTGTTCATTTCAGGACCTTCATATATTTATATTATTTTTTATTATTCTATTTTTCTACAATTAATGTTTATTTTTACGATTAGCTGCATGTCCTGTACATATCGTAGTATTGACAAAGCTGACTTGACTTGACTTACTTTTTTTAGCCATTCTAGACGAAACATGGTGTTTCAACTCTGCAAGTATTGTAGAACTTAGTAATACACTTATGTCGTCGTTCAATTTGAATTCAAACAAAAGGGCTTAATTCTTGAAATGCTCTTTGACTGGTCAGGACTTCAGGAACAAGACTAAAGGGTTAACGTTTCAGATTAACCATCAACACAATTAGGAGTTGACCGTCGAATCACCCAATTAACATCTTGATTTGAGAGAAAAACATCGTTCTAGGCCTTCTGGGAGTTCTAGATGTGTCACTGAGTACAACAAGTAGCCTGACCAAGGCGTTTCAGTCAGCTGTACAGCTCATCTGAAGCTCATCAAAGACATTCCACATGTTGCATTTGGAGCTTGCAACAGACATTAAGATGTATTTGGCCTTGTATCAATTTTATAGTGACTCTTTCTGCCGCCTCAGGTTTCCTTTCCTAACAACTAGCTAGCTACCACTTCTATTCACAGTCGGTGATGAATCCGGAAGTTAGAGTGACTTTTTCACGTGAAATTAGCTCCATCCACTGGAAATCATAGAGAGATTCCACTCTCAGTTCCTAATTATTGACTGGACATGTAAGACCTTCAGTTCAGCTCATGAAGTCCTAACCAATAGGAGAGCTTACTTGGGTGTATCTACTTAGAAAGCACAGAGGAAATAAAATCCAGATTGGATGGTTTTCCATTGTTTTCCTTTGGAAACTTGTTGTTTCCAACCAAAACTTAACAAAGACACAAGACCATTACTCCTGTTAATACAAAAGCATAAACATGGCAAGCACAATGATCACACTGAATAAAAATGAAATGAAAACGACTGATGCACTTTTTTTTCATTTCACAGAAATCATTAGGCCTACCATGAAGACCTAGAAGGTCATAGGAGAAGATTTCCTCACTGGATAGCAGCAAGTGTTGCAGCTGAGTCTCAAGCGAGTTGCATCTAAGTTTCAAGTAAGCGAAGTTGTCTGAAGGTTTCATCAATGTAAAGAAAGCCGAAAAGGTATTAAAGAAATCAGACGGTCACACCACAGGGACGTCTCCACCGGGATCTCAGGCCATAAACCCAAGTAATATATGTGCCTCTTCTTGGAAGGTCCACCATGTACCCAAAGCACAAACTCAATCAATTAGATGAAACCGAGAGCCTGTTTCCCATCCAAGAGAACGAGGTTAATCAGAGTCCCACACATATCAGGTTCCACACTCCTGCTGGCTGAAACACGTACAACGTGACAAATGGAAACGGCAGGAAAAGTCTCCCACAATGTGACCTTTGACCGCTGGTTTCTGCAACTCATCACTGGAGATTTATCTTACACGGATGCATGGAAGCATGGACCTCATTCATCAGTAGTGCCAGACAGTCATCCGGGTGGCCAAAAATGTGTTGATTGCTTACACAATGTGATGAATACATACAAACCATTGCTTTTAAAGTACTACTTGATGCCTACAGACACTATGAGAGTCATATGACATTGGTGTGACCAGTCTGGAATGAAGATTCTTGGCCTCTGGTGCTCTGTCGAGTAAAGGAACGCCACTCAACCTGTGCACCTGGAGGGTCTCCCCATTAACAAACAGGTCGAGACAAGAGTGATCAGCCTCCAGCGCTGCTTTAGTTTGCATCTCTGACATGTTAATGGATTCCTGACCACCACCCACAGAATGACTTTGCTTGTAGGGGTTCAGCAGGGAGTTCTGCATCTTGTGGCTGCTGACTTCAGCCACATTCTGTCAGCGCATGAGGTGGAAATCCTGACGAAGGTTAAATAGCTGGGGGACATGGGGTTGCCTTGTCATTGCTGACACAAAAATAAGTTTGGCATGTTGTGACAGGGTTCGTCTGAGAATGTGCTCAATCAGTACATCCTCAGTAAATAACTGAGTAAATGTAATTAGTTTCTGTACTTTAGTATTTTTGGTGTATCTGTACTGAATTTTCTCCATTCTGGGCGACTTTTTCCTTTCACTCCACTACATTTCAGAGTCTAATATCCGACTTTTTCCTTTACTTTTTCCTTCCTCCTTTTGGTTTCTGTGTGTATAAAAACGTAACATGTCAAAACGAAAGAAGCGCAAAGCCAGAGCACCAATCAGGGCCCAGCGGTCACTTTGTTTAGAGCTGGTTTTGACCTGTTGGTCAGACCGACCCAGTGCAGCACGCGGTTCAACGTCAGCGCAGCAGCGTCAAACTTTGGGAGAGTCTGTTCAACATAAATGATGAACTAACCTAACTTTGTGTAAATAGAGCTCAATATAGAAATATGTCCACATATGCAGTCGAGACTGACGCGGCTTTTTTCTGAATTTCTACAAACACCATTTCATTTTATAGTAAATGAGTTTGGGCTGGTTTATGTTTATGAACAGACGCCTACAGATCAACATAGTAAAGGAGCTCATCTGTGATCCTGAGTTTAAAGCCAGTTTTTATTCAACTTAAACTTGGAACTAAGTTGTAAATAAATCTGAAACTGAAACTTTGCTTGTGTGTAAAAAGTGATTTCAGAGCCACTCGGTTCTCCCTGATGGAAACTGTTTACCTTCAGTGTTTTGTGCTTCTGATCATTTTAATAGACGTCAGCGTCACTAATTAATGACGTTCTATTAAAAGACTGGTTTACCAAGAGAGACGCTGGAGGACTTTCACCTGAAATGAGTTCATGAAGCCAGTCTGGTTATAAAAATGATAACAGGACCAGATCAGAGCCAGAATTCCTCTTTTAGTACTTTTACTTTATACTTAAGTACATTTGAAGGTAAATACTTTAGTACTTTTAGTGGATGTTTTTCTTTTTATGAGATGAAAACAAAACCAGTAATTAATGCAGTGGGGCCATCAAACCAAATGCAAAGGTTTTCTTTGATAATACTCAGAGAATGTGAGAAGAAGATGGGAGAGGAAGGAAACATTGATTCCTTGAGTAGCAGCAATGATTCATTCAGAATTTGCATTGTAAATAAAATGCACACTGGATATGATCATTCTACAAAACACACAGACACGAAAGAGACCAGGATACGCTAAACTAAACAAACAGCTATAAACAGTTTTCAAAACTTAATATGCCTTTTTCTTACTGTGAATAGGCCTTTATATGAAGATGATGACACTCCATTGTCTTCTCATAACTACCTGAGTCTGTTGGAGCTTGACGAGACCTGTCAAATCGGGCTTGAGTCAGGTTTAAATGATATGTTTGGGTCTTATTTAACAGATTTTATCTGCGTTTCCTACAGATTTTGTTTGATCTTTTTACTTTATGGCCCCTCTTTGCTTTATGGCCCTAACCCTTTTCCTCTGTAATGACACTTTTTTAGTTAAATATACATTTTTTTTAAATTTGATTTAGAATTTGATTATTTTCTCTTTTGAAATCTGTTGTTTTAATCATGCTTTGATCTTTATTCTCCTTTACTTTATCAAACGACTGTATATTCTCATTTAGAAAGTACCTTCTGAGTGTATGAGAGGTGCTCCATGAATAAACTTGCCTTGCCTTGTCTTGCCTCTTATTTCATTGCCTTGATGTCATTAGTTTCTTAAACATTTTCAATCTGGTGTCACTCATGTTGCCACAGTTGAACGTAATCGTCCAAGCAGAGGTCCACTGGGCCCAGACTTGTCAGAAAATCCAATATGATGCAACTGAAAGAAGTTCCATTTGTTTGTAAAAGTAGTTTTGGCTTGAAAACTTGATGACAAAACTTTCATAAGATCAGGTCAGGATTGGACTCGAAATGGTTGTTTTGATGTTGTGGATTAGATTGAGCAAAACCTCTGGGCTGTTTTTGGGTTTGTACTGAAGTTTCAGGCCTGATAAAAGCTTTGCTGTCTGGACGGCTCTGACTAGGCCTGATTAGGTGTCCGATTAGGTCAGATTAGGTATTCGTTTACAAGTCCTTACCGTTGCAATGCTATGCTAGAAAATCTCGCCAGATCATTACAGCCCCTCACCCCTAATGGAAAGCACTTCACTCCTCCGTACCCTGGAGACACCCTGATCGAATCAAGGCCATGTGTGTGTTTAAGCCAACAAAGCTGTGCTCGCTGGCTTTTTCCAGTCTTGAAAACGTGCCTAGCCTTGTAAAGAAAATTGGCCGAGAGCATCACCCTGGCCCCTCAGACCTACAATAAGTGAGAAAGGGGGTGTATGCCTCTTCAAACAAACAGCTTGCCCCGACTTTCCCTACTTTCCCTCGATTTTTTCCATCCTCTACCCTTGTCTTTCATGGCCGAGCGGGTCAGTTGTCTCCTCATGCGAAACGAAGGGGGTGCAAAAAAAGGGGGGGGTTACACTTCCCATCCAGTCTCCCTTTGCTTGTTTTCTAAATTCCCAAAAAACTGGCAGGAAGTTCTGTACAAGCTGCAGAGGATCAGAAACACATATCCTAAGACTCTGTGCACTCTTAAAAGTAGAGGACCAGTGCTGTAGAAGAACCTGCTTTGATTGCAAAAAAAACTTTTTTAACAGCATCCTGTTCTTTAACTTAGCACTGAAAAATGCCTCTAATTATTGTCTGTGGTAATCAATAGCGCACTACAGACACAGCAGATACAGAGTAGACTGAAGAACGCTGTAGCATAACTTCTAAAACGCAACAGAACTTCAATAAACTGGGAAAATTCCCCGAGAGCCTTAAAGAACCATCCATTTCAATGCACTTTAGGTGGTTCTTCTATGGCATCAGACCCAAGAACCCTCTAGGCACCTTTATTTTAAGCGTTTTACCCCACATACTGTTTGTACTGTAATACAGCCACTGCATATACCGTTAAGCCATAACGCTGTGTAATTACTGTGTTATTAAATTGAAGTTACATAGTAATTAGAGTTGTGATAGTATTTTATATGCCTCCTGAGGAACAGAAGGGCTAATTTCATTCTTCCAGTCTGATCATTGTCTAATGTAAACATATACAATATTTAGATATGGCTCATGAATGGTTCTCTGACATCGTGATTGATGATTCTACCTCAGGGACACGACATCTGCCCTCAACCTATCAAATCACCCACTGCGCTGAAGATTTCCACACAGGCTGATTACAGGAGGGAAGTGGAGGGAAAATAACATATAATCTAAAATGAGAATACAGGTAATGAAATGGCTCTGGAGTACAGTGGTTGAATGCTGCTGGCTTTGTCTTCAGGAACCAAACATCTCGATGCTGCAGTCAGTATTGCTCCTTACAGCAAATGTCAGGTTGATTCAGTATAATTCAGTTTTATTACAATCTATCTTATCATTTAAAAAAGGAAGGTGTATTTACATTGCATTGAGATTTTGTAATAAAAATCCAATAAAAATCGTCCAAAATCACTTTGAATAAAACCTTGAAACGTCAACTCATCGCTGCTGTCGGAACAAAACTTTGCATCTCCATTTTTTGTCATTTTTCAGTTTTTGATATGGTGTGAAAATGCCTGTTGCCCTTTCCATTGTTTGTAAATTTCACAATGAAGGGATTAAAAGAAACTTCCCAAAATGACTTGGCAAAACCTCCGGTTCCATTGACTTACATTAAAAGTAAGGTAGGTTTTTAGCCTCTCTTGTAAAGTTACCATGTTGGAGGTTTTGTTCCGACAGCAGTGATATGTGGAAGTTAAGAATATCCTTTTCCTTCACCGTTTCAAAGATGTGGCACTTTGATGTAACAATAAGCTGCACAAGTAAAGCCAAATGCAAAAGTTTGGTCATATTTCATGTGTTGTTGATTTTCTAAGTACAAATAAGTGAACACATTTTAATGCACAAGTAGAGTTTATCTCAATTTAACACATTGGAAAAAAAGTGAAATATGAAATGTGAACTGTGCAAAAGTTGTGGCATGTTTTATATTAAATGTTTTCTTTCTTGGAAATGTTCAACTCAAAAATACATAGAAAATCTACCATAAACTTTACAAGAAAATGCCATATTTAAGTTGTTCTCTGTAGAGGATTTTCACACGTTTGACAAATCCAAGGTGACTGATTTTTCTGTAAGATGCCTCAGCATCCCTGAGGGGGCTAACTGATTTCCTCCATTTGCTTTTCAATCCACATTTTGTGTTAGATCTCCCCGTGGATCTCCCTGTGGCCCTCTTACAGGAACGGCTTGGCGAAAAGTCAAGTGAACACATTTTTCCATTCCAGATGTAGCCGATCAGCTAAGACATGGTAGGTGTCCAAATTCAGGCCAAGAGGTGGGTAGGAACTAGCTACATTCCCACAAGTACGTGTGCCTAAGCCAAATAGTGAGTGATTGATACTCTACTTTTACTTCTACTCAAGTAGATTACAGAGTAAAGACATCTCCTTTTTAACCAGTTGTATTTCACCTATTTATTTAACTAGTTATTCATTCTTTTTGTGTTTACTTTCATTCTGCACTGTAATCCCGCATTTTGTTTTAACTCAAATAAACTCAACAATTTTAAGTTAAGGGATGATTTTGTACACCCAAACGGCATTTTTGAGATGAATTAGCTCAGTACTATTTAGTTAAGTCTGTTGCTATGGCAACTTTGAAACCAAACATGCAAAAAAATGGTGACATTTCTGTTGGTTTTAATTGTTTTTTTTTTCATTAAAGTTGCTGAACAAATGTGTGAAACTGAGTGAATCTAAGCCGTTAAATACAATTACATGTTTGTTTTATTAACACGTCTTGTTAGATAAAACGTGTATTTATTCCCCATTGGCTCGTGGCTCCATCTATTTGCATATTGAATGTTTCTTTCACCTTGTTTTACTCGCCGTCAGTGCGCTTTCATTCAACCCAAGCTGCCTTTGACTCAGGCGAATGTTGTTGTTTTGTATGTGCTTTACTCAACTGTTTACCGTTGTGTTGTTGGTTAAGAGTGAAGGTAATTGTTCTTTTATCTGATAAGTGGGCATTTGTTTTGGTCAGTGACCACGTTTACAGTAACGGTGTTAAGCAAGGTGGTCAATATCACTTAATTAGAAAAAAATTCTCAATTGCCCAATGAAACATAGTTAAATTGCAATTTTATGTTAGAATTTAGGAGTTGCACGAAAGTGTTTGTTAGCCTAACTCCAAAATGACTGTGATTCTAACTCGTTTTCATTACACATTACTTCATTTTTTTAAGGCAACCAGTTTCCTCAAATTTTTTAAGTAAATTCAACTTATTCAGGCTTACAGTGTGTTTTGTTGTTGACAACATCTGGACTTCTTTGTGTTTGCTCCCATCTCTAACTTTGGAGCTCTAGTGGTTTACTTTAGACCAAAAGAATCCTGAAAAGAGACAAAAATCGATAGATGCTGGATTTACTAAGCAGTTCCCAACGTTACTCAGTACTTCAGTAGTTTTTGGCCTGATACTTTTGTACTTTTACTCAAATAGATTAATTTTAAGGTTTCATTTTTACTATTGTCAACATTTTACCCAAGTATCAATTTACTGGATTATTCATTTAGGCTACTCTACCCTCCTGAAGTTTGAGAGAAGTTTTCAGGATGTATTTACAGAAAACATTTGGGTGACAATTGCATTCAAGTGTTTGTAAGAACCGTTAGCCTTGTAGCTTCAGCTCTAAACTAAGGAAGCAAAATGTGGACACTAGACATGTCTTGGCTGATGACCTACATCTGAGGTAAGTGGAAAAACGTGCAAATTCGACTTTTTCGCCAAACCATTCATCCTTTAATAGCCTTAAAATAGCCTCTACATCCAATAAATACTGACCTGACTGGAGCTTTAACTGGCTAGTCATGCTGTTTGCACATATTTCTGAAGGGGCTCCAACAATAATGTGTTTTTATCCAGCATTTTTGGAGATATGATGCGTGCTGAAATGTTTTGTGTAGGAAATAACCCATTCTATCGATTCATTCCCCTCTTCCAATTGCCCTTATCCGGCCTGTCTCCAGAGGGGCTGTCAGCAATGAATCAGACGAGGAATTTATAAGGCTACGGGACATTTAGAACATGTGTGCCCCTTTTAAAGCCATCAACACCCTGACGTGTCCTCTCCAAACTCACAACGTGTCTTCTCCAGTCGCCGTCCATTCAGAGCTGTTTTCTTCTGATACGTGCTGATCTAGAATGACATCTCTCAAGTCTGCAGGTCAGAAGAATGTAGTTTTCTGAACTATCCATTCTTGAAGATGTGGTCCAGGAAACCCAAAATTTCCACCTTTAGCAAGTCAATATTACAAACATTGGCCTGCTTTCTCCAAAGACGCTCTCGATTTCAATAGTTAGTAGACGTCTGAAGTCGTGTTGCCGTTCTGTAGACACATTAGAAGCTCTAACAGGTCTAAGCTGGTTTTCTCTTCAGTAGAAGTTAACGGAATTTGTGAGAAAATACTTGCACCCTGTGGCAAACAACATGTTCCAAAGCTGATAAGTTTTGCCGTACAGACAATTTTCCACCAACTGTGAGGAAATCCTCAGATTTTCGAGATCATTATGGATCCAAAAAATGGCTATTGACAGTATTTTGATGACTTCACAAACACTCAGCCACCGTTTTGGTAGGCAACATCAAGTTCACTCAGTAAAAAATCTGAACAGATATACAGTATTTGAGTGTTTTGCCCTGATTTTACTTGATTTGTTGCTGTATTAATAACAAAGGAAGCTAAATTCTGCAAGCTAGCCCACTTCATAGCATGCAAAAATATAGCGCATGTATTTTTAGACGCGCACTCATTAGTGTAGCTCGTAAAGTGCAGAAGTGTGGTTTGGGATGCATGCTTAGATCAGCAGAGGAGAAAGTGGCTGATTCGCTTCACTGCGCTGGTCATTTGCTGCTCAGTGAACATTGCCAAGAGAAAGTTTGAGGTATTTATTGACGAAAGATGCATTCATTGAGGTGACCTGAGGTTAGTTGTATATTCGCCAACTTTGGAAGTTTGTTCTACGTTTAAGGTACCTCAGTGTAACGGCAGCACCATTTAAGGTGGAATGTGTAAATTCAAATGAGAAGCTGATTAATACGAAGCTGACTCGAGCCGTGTTGATGTGTGAGTTTATTGTTTAAGAGTTTTGGCAGCTTCGTTAGCCTTTGTCTGTAAAGTCTCTTGCACTGGAATCGTAATGGATCCAGTTGATCGCAAATTTTCATCTAAAGCATCCACGTATCTTTTCGTCTTTTTCGAGGTCTTTTGAACTTTTTTCTGGTCTATTTTGCTTAGTTTTTATCCACCCACAGTGTACCTGCAGTAAAGGTGATGAGATGAGTTCTATCAGAGCACAGTCAGAGTTACAGCTCGCCTACCAACTTGGCAACGTGGTCTTCTTAATGGCACAAAATGGCATCAAATACAATGAACTGCTACAAGCAAGGTAACATTTCTTCACACTGAACTGCCATCGTAAGACTGACTTCACCAAAATACCCCGAGGAAAGCAGTAAGATTTGTCAAATGTTGTAGTTTAGTGGCTTTGGTAGCTTTAGGCTACAGTATGAGTAGCTGGTATTGGTGTATAATAGTGTTGAAGGTTAATTGTAGCATGTTCATTTTAAGCATCATTGGTATTTTGACTGTGAAACGACCTTCACAGAATCCAATGACGTTCACGTTTTATTTACCACGGCTGCAATTTCTTTGAATCCCATTCATTTTCCCCAGCTTAGACTATGTTCTAGCTAATCAGACAATGTTAGCTAAACTAAAGCTTCCAGCCATTGTTAGCCACGTTACCGTCTTTTAATGCCAGTCAGAATGGCTTATATAAAGGCAAACACTCATAAAAGCCATTGCGTTAAATAAATGTGGGCCTAATAAAAGTAAAGTATAACATGTAAAAACAAATTACACTGGGCTTGGATCTTTCCGCAGTCAAGTGGTCAGGGCATTTCCAGACCACTAACCCAAAATCAATAGAGCTGCCAAGGTACAATTAAGTCTTTTCTCACAGAGCTTTGTCTAATGCGATTATATTGGTAGTCTTTGGGGATCTACAGCAAATAAATGACCACAAAATGCTCTTCAGACACTCAATGACCAGTTTTATAGTGCAAGCAATCAGGTCAATTTAAGGCATGGAATTTGAACTGCTAAGCCACATCAGAACCATTTCATGAGAAAAGGATGACAATAAGGTTGGTGCCATTAACCACAGCGGTATTATCTCCAGCCTGAAATGAGCTGTCCAATGTTCTCTTCTTTAGTTTGACCCAGGATTACTTTGGTCATTGCTTGGGTCATAGCAAAGAACATTCCAGCTGTTCCAGTTATTCTCTGGGAAGAAGAAACAAGAGCAATGATAGCCAGTGGCCAGCGTGGCTACTTTTCGGTGACTCTCACCTCTAAAAGTTACAGGCCAGATGGAGAATTCTGGCTTGAGAAGATCATTCGTGGCACAGGACAGTAACATGATCTGCTGCAGCAGAGGAATAACAGGGCCGTGGAGTCTGCAAGTGTTCTGTGGGAGCTGCATCAAGACACAAAATGTTCCCAGTGGTGGTGTTTAACAGCATTTCCCAATTTTTTCTCTCACGGGACAGATCATGTGGAAATAGTGTAAAGCCCAAAGCCGGCATGGATTTATCCCTCTCTCTCCGGGTGTGTTTTCAGTTAGTTGGGAATTTTACAGTGGCTTTGCTGGGAAGTGCTCTGTCATATCTGCCTATGGTCGGAAGGAAGCTGTATCATTATAGGATTAATGAGATGTGAGTGCCAGGTACTCATCTCTCTCTCTCTCTCTCTCTCTCTCTCTCTCTCTCTCTCTCCCTCTATCCTCCTAGCCACCTCCCCCCTTTCTGCCTGATTTTTGAATGTGTGCAGCTCAAGGTGAACTGGTGCCATGGGAAAAGAGCATGAGGCATAACTCACACAATGAAAACCAGAGACTAAAACTGAGAACAGGACAGAGTCATAACACAACATGACTTCTCCTGCCCTGCATCCATGGTGAGAAAAAGGTCTGTAAAGAAAAAGAAATTCCATTTCTTTTCAAAGCCCCCCAATCTCTGGCCTATATGTTTGACCCCTATATATTTAGGGCCTGTATAAGGGTCCACTCTTAAGTTTCTCAGCCTTATAGCTTACATATTAGTCTTACTTTACTTACTGAATATTTTATGATGATAAATCTTGGGTTAACAAAATCGAGTCCATACACTGAGTTTAAACCTCCAAAACAGCCCATTTGCACCTCCACATATCCACACACTCAGCCTATAGCAGTTTAGCCCTGCCCACTTAACTCGCTTGGAAGTTATAAGGAGGGTTGTAGCCTAGACTGCTTCTGAATGAGGCTGGGGCAGCCAATCACAACCGAGGTCATTTACACAACATCTGTTCAGGGTTCAAAACATGTCAGTCCATATAAGGAAACCAGGCTTCAAAATGGGCCCATTTGGAATTCATCGTTTTTATGACAACCCATTTCCATACGTTAACCTATTCAGCCTTCAGCAGTTTAGCTCCGCCCACTCAACTCATGCTGAGGTTATAAGGAGTGTTGCATCCCAGACTGGTCCAAGATGAGGCATACAAGGCAGCCAATCGGAACAGAGGTCGTTTGTGTCACTTAAGTTTCAAATCACCCCATTTACTTCTCAGACCATACAGTTCAAATATAAACTAGGCTCCAAAATCAGCCCATGTTGAATTCACTGTTTTTGTGATGTCACAAAAAACCCCAATGCACTGAAACATGTCCTCCAATTAAGCCTAGAGCAGTTAAGCCCCACCCACTCAACTCGTTTTGAAGCTGTAAGAAGGGTTGCGACCCAGACTGGTTCCAAATGAGGCACAACACGGTGGCAATCAGAACATATATGTAAACACTGATGACATATATTAGCCTTAAAGTAACAAAAGCAGTCTGTTTATAGTCAAGACACATATTGAGAGTGAAATAAATGGTCATACAATTCATTATGGCAGGTTTTTGATTTGTGGGAGGAAAAATTAAATGTGAGATGA
>NC_051211.1:53151203-53171203 GCF_015220715.1 Pygocentrus nattereri
CCAAATTTAACAGCCCTGCTCCCCATTCACTCCTAGAACCCTGTAACTCCAAAGGAGTCACATGACACCAGGGAGGGACGACGACACAACAGGGCACAATTTTGACACGTTCACTGTGAGGTGGACTCACTTGTGCTGCCAGCTATTTAGACATTAATGGCTGTGTGTTGTTCTTTTCAGAGGACAGTAAATCTGCACTGCTATACAAGCTGCACACTGACCACTTTAAGTTATATCCAAGTTTCATTTCTAGTGTTAATAAAAGATGTAATAAAATATTTGCAGAAATGTGAGGGGTGCACTCCCTTTTGTGAGATACTGTATACATATCGCTACTGTCGAAACAAAACGTTGTACCTCGTATCTCCAAAATGGTAACTTTACAGGAGAAGACAAAAAACCTACTTTACTTTTAATGTACATCAATGGAAAACAGACATTTTTCCAGGTCATTTTGGTTTTATTGATACTTTTTTAATCCCACAAACAGGGAAATTCCACCTCTGCATTTAACCCATCCTTGAGGTGAAACACCACATACAAACTAGTGAATACACACACACTAGGGGGGCAGTGAGCACACTTGCCCAGAGCAGTGGGCAGCCCTATCCACGGTGCCCGGGAAGCAGTTGGGGGTTAGTTGTCTCGCTCAAGGACACCTCAGTCATGGACTATCGGCACTGGGGATCAAACCGGCAACTTTCCAATCATAGGGCCAGTTCCCTGACCTCCAGCCCACGACTGCCCGACATTTTGATCCATTCATCATCGTTTTTAATCGTATTCAATTCCACTCACTAGTTACCACTCTTCCAATAACACAATACCACCAGTGCTAGGAGGATGAAGGCAAACACAAGCGACCTCTAGATCATGTGATCTTTTCAAACTGCTTTCAAACTGCTGCCAACACATTTCTGGACAGCTGAACACGCTTTGAGGAGAACACTAACCGGCAATTATGTTACGTCAGCGAACAGACACATGCACTGGCTATCATAACGCTGCATAATGGGGGAAGATGGTGGGGTCATCCTACCCACCCAGACAGAGTGATGCCCATTGTGACTGTAGCATCACTGGATCGAACTCGTGAGCTCCTGATGATAAGGCACATGCTTTGGTGGTTGTGCCACTCATAAATCCCCTGAATCAATGTGAACCAAGCTTTAAGTCTTTACTAGTGCCAGACTTAATCACAAACATGGTCCATTCAATGTAACATTGGTTCCTAAATAACTGCCCAGATGAACTAATTCTAAAGCTGATGTGCCAGCATACTAACTCAAGACTGTAATGACCATGAGGAGAAAATAACTGGAGTAAGAAGAATAGCAGAGAGGAGCCTGCAGTTCCTCAACAAAAAAGAACCTGACATAATAGAAAGTGTACGAATATTCTGTAGTGTACAGGGAAGTACGTCGCAATACATTAGAGACAACTGCGCAGAATATTTTCCCCAACTCTGGAACAGTTCTCTAGAGCTCCTTACAGCGAGACGCCTGCAGAAGCCGTCGTCTGGCCTGCAGGAGCGAACTGCGGTAAACTGCCTCAATCCAAAACCACAAGGTCAAAGGTTCAGACTCTTTATGCAGATTAAATGTCAGAGATCTGCTGGTCTATTCCTGCTTCTCCATTGTACGCTCACAATGAAAGTGTTTGTGGTGCCGGGAATCACTTAATAAAAAGAAAACCACAAATTCAATCGCAAACGGGTTATTTTCCCTGGCTGTGATGGAAAGAAAAGTTCCTCACTTTTTATTGCTGTAACTTCCTCAGTTTATGTTCGTAAACATCTAAGCAGAAGCCACAGTGAGAGAAGGGTATATATAGTATACTGGATGATGGTGCTGAACCACTTCTTACTCTACTGATTACTTAGTAAACTCACCGCTCATTACTTGACTTCTATGCTACTCTAGTTGTTCTCACTTTACGCAGGCAGGTGGTTCATCTGGTAGAACATTCAAGTTTGCTCATTTTTCTGAGAAGAGCAAACAACAAAAGCAATAAGAGAGTACAGGGTGGCCAGAATTCCTAGCGAGTTGCTCGATTTCTGTTTATTAGCTCTTATTTTTTTTCATTCAGTTTTCAAACAGTTTCCTGCCTTCCACCTATTGACTGCTGGGATAGGCCCCAGCATCCCCCATGACCACATACTTGGTAGTCAGCACTAAGCCCTGTGTACCTCTGAAGACTGTGTAACACCTTATTTGGAAAGTCCACTGATACTTTGTAGATACTTAATTTACTTCCAAGCTACACTCAAATAAATATACTATACTTAATAATAAACTAAACCTGCTCTAATCCTAACCCAATACCTCAACCCCCACCCTGGTCCAGATCCTAACCTTAACCCTACCACTGTTTAGAATCACACGAGTTTCAACAGATAGTTTGAACATGTGTAGATAATCTGTAGATAGATAATCTGGGGGACTAAAGCGGACTACCCAAATAAAGTGAGTGAAACCTCTTAATGAAAGAGTTTTCTTTTCTCTCAGTTTGTGGTCAGCACAATTATTTCAGTGTTGTGAAAATTAATAAATAAAATAATGTAGTACTTACTGGAACTTAAAGGATTAAGACTCTAACAGTTCACATGATGCATGCTTCTGCGTTGTTTGTTAAACCTAAAATCACTGCAGACTATAATGTAGTCAGTGTATAATTTCAAACTAAAGCAGTTTCAAAACTTCATTCATTTGAGGCAACAAGTTACTTCAGATAAGTTCATTTAAGTAAGTTGAACTAATCAGGGTTTACAGCACGAGTGGAACGTCACACCAAGAGGCAGATGCTTGCAGATGAAGTTATGTGAGGCTTTATTTTAACCTCTTACTCTCCAGGGTATATTTTGGTTTGTCCATCTGAATTGTCGTGACGAAACCATAAGGCAAATTACTCAGTAACTGCATGAAATAAATACAAATTATATATATTTTTTGTAAAATCCTCCCTCAAATGATCAGAACACATGTTTTATGATCTCCACATATCACTGCATGCTTCCAATTCACTGCTGAAGGCCAAAAATCTGCGCCGCTCTGTGTGTTGTTTTCTAAAAGTGATGTTTCCAGAGCAGATCACTGAAGAGACGCCGTCTGTTTATAGTTTAGAGCCCAGATTTGGGGAAAAACGGGTCGACTTTCAGTAGAAAAACAAAGTTCAGCTTCTTTTATTATAAGGGTTTAAAATGACGTCACCGTCTATTAGACTGGAGAGAAGAGCTACAGCCTCACACGACGCCCAGCTTCTGAATGGAGCTTATGGAATATGAACGTTATGAAGAACATGACCAAGTGCGTTTTGGAACCACTGGTGGTCCCGAGGAGTTGAAGAGGCTACGACATATACAATAACAAATCTGAAGGGGGATCCAGAGAACAGTGAAGACAAAGGCACAGGTGAAAGCCTAACAGGCAAAAACACAACAACCAAAACCAGACAGGGAACAAGCGAAAAGACACTCGAACAATACAAAGAAAAAGGCCACGATGTACAAACACAGAGAAGAGGCTTGGTTCATTCTCAATAAACAGTGGCAATACTTCGCAAAATGTGGTGTGAGCAGAGCAGACAGTCTTTACAGGAGTCTGGGGAATGAGCAGCAGGTGGGACGATCAATATTCAGGTGAAGCTGATCTCTGAAGCCGTTTGTGGCTGGTGGATGGTGTCACATGATCTTCAGGTGGATTCTGGGATTTGGAGTTTGTAGAATTAGTCCATTGTTCTGTAGGACTGGAGGAGGGCGTGACATCACTACCTGCACTCGCACTGCACTACTCATATTCACAATCGAAGTCGTGCAGTCAGCTGGTTCAGGTAGCACCCACGCCTACAAATGGTGCACAAAGACAGGCACCGATAATAAACTTATAGGAAATGTCCAATTTAATCAATATAGCTGTATTAGAGATATACGAGTAACATTATTCATGAAATTCCTATTAACCATCTACTGCATGCATTATCAGAGTAATTACAATAAAAAAATCGATTAACTTTTCTAGCATAAAATGGCCCACGATTTATTTTTTCGGATCTGATTGTTAAATAAAAAAAAAAACATTAAAAATAATAACAATAATGTGTGCCTTTTGGAGAATGTTACCTTGAGGCAACACTGGGAAGAAATGATACAGAGCTGTGTTCCCTGAAGTGGTGAGACCCGGCTTGTGACTGGCTGAATCCATTCCACTGTCGCACAGTGTTGCTTCTAGGCAACAAGCACATTGGTGCAAAATCTCACGCTAAAAAAATGTGATACTCTTTAAAAAGAGGTTTAAAGCGAGCTTTTTATGGACTCAAACTCATCCTTTATTGTTAACCCTGTTGCTCTCTTTAAATATGTATAATGTTGTTGTAAAGTGAGGGAAATGAGTTCGTTGCCCTGAGGCAACATCGTGCAAAGTCAGTCACTGACATGTGATTACAAGAACTTAAACTGTAATAAGGTTCTTCATCACAAGAAACAATAATCACAATACTGTGACGTGTTACCGTGTATCATCATCTCACCATCTCACCATCTGACTCAAAGTTTTGTATATTCAGTGTAAACTGACAGCTCAGTTGAAAGAAACCTGTGCTCAATTTCTCTCCTGCTCATTACTTCCCAGTATTTTCCATCCAGGCTTCATGTGAATTTACAGAAATGTAAAGAAGTCTGCTGTAATTAGTTTAATTTATGCATGACAATCAGACTCTGTTGAGAACACTAATGAACCCTCAGTAGAGTGGAAGTCGAAAAAAGAGTTGCAGTGCCAGAAGTCGAACAATATCTGTCCCACTCTCATATTCAAAGAATTGAGAAATTATTCAGCTTAAAACTTTCATTTTGTGACAACACCTGGACACATGTACTCAGTATTATTGTATCCAGAAGCAGCTGAAATCAGATGGTAATTGGACCTTAGATTTGTTTGCAATGCAAGAGGTCCCAACTCTTGGTTTCTACAGTCCTTACTTTGGCTTGTGGGCTGCAGGAAGGAACAAGAACCAGTACCCTACATTGGGCTCAAGTCCCAATTTTGGCATGATGCTCCTGGCTGAGCCTGTGGGCAAAGTGCTTATTCCTGCCCTGCTGACATGAATGGGCACATTTAGGCAGCAAAATGAGCAATTTCCCTTGTAAGTGGAGGAAGAAAGTACAACTTAGCTTAATAATATGGTTGTAGTTTTCCTTTGCTTTACACAGACATGCTGTGTGTTCTTTGAGAAAATGCCTGGTCTTTGGCAACGCTGATTAAGGCTGATGAACAACATTAAGGTGATTGTAATCACAAACATTAAGAAAAGAAAGTAAAAATCCAGCTGGAGTGATTATGAGTGCAAGTCCATTCATCTCCACATGATCAGTGCTCATCTTAAATCTTAGCTACTGGCTAGGTGTGATTGTTGTCTGCATTGCTATGGTGAGCAGTCTGTGCACCAACCTTCAGGGTTAAAGGGTGAATCAGCAGTTCTACATTAACTCCAGCGTTTAAGACCATTTACTGTAAAACTGGGTTGAAGGATCAGCAGAGCTTTATTTTACTGTAGAGGAGGATTATTTTATTATTACCTACTGTTCTGATTTAGCTGTGGAGCCACAACAGGGCAGTAACAGGCTATGTAGCTGCATGTGGCCAACCCCTGCTCTAGGACAGTGGTCACCAACACCGGTCCTGATTGAAGATTGACCCCAAGTCCCCGATTGGCTGGATCAGATGTATTAGAGTTAAGTAAAAGGCAGGGCAGCTTGTGGTTGGAACTAAACTCTGCAGGAAAGTAGATCTCCAGGACCAGGCTTAGAGACCACTCCTCTAATTCCAACCACAATCTGCCACACCTGCTCTTGCTAATTAACTTCTTTAAAGTCCCTGATTGGCTGGATCAGATGTTATTCTGTTGGTATTCAGTTAAATTCTGCAGGAAAGTCAATCTCCAGGAGGAAGATTGGTGCCCGCTGCTCTAGGGGCTCTAGGGGAGTTCGTGGACTAAGTTCTGGACTAAATTTCAGTGGTGAAGCACCATTGGAACTTCTTTTTAGTCTAGGTTTAGGTGTAATCTGGATCTGAGAAACTGGCCATGGATGTCTTAGGCTTGATATTCTGCTGATGGGAGCTAAATAGCCAACTAACAGTGTCCTTGCTTACATTTATTGTAGTGCAGATGTCAAAATACAGTGGAACCGTGTTTGTTACAGCAAACTATTCTAATGCAGTTGTTTTGCATGCATGACAATGCTTGAGCAAGCTGTTAACGTGGTGAATGTGCAGGCTCAGTGGCTCCTGTCTGCCTGTGTAACGTGCAAAACAAGCACATTTCAATAAAACTATGATTACAACGACATGATGCTTTCAGCATGTGTTTTGTTTTGGTTTGAGCAAAACAAAGCCACTGTTAGATTTGTCTTTTCGAAGGCTGTTTACGCCACAAGCACACTAGGCTATAGTCAAACTGTTTGCATTCGCTCTGTTTGCAGTTTTGCTCAGTTTGCTAACATTCGCGAGCACTTTGTAGAGAGGGAATGATCTGAATGTCAGGGAATAATGTAATGATATCAGGATTTTCCCAGACGTACATTCAAGCTGTCAAACCCATTGGTAATTGTAGTTTGGATAAAGAGGGCAGGTTTCTTTCTGAATGGTATATGAAGCATCAACAGTAAATCTGAAGATGATACTGGTATAGAAAAAAACCCTACTGTTAACAGTGACTCCTCTCTAAAGAATCCTTCAAAGGACTCATTTATAAACACGGCTCAAAGCTAAAGCGCCTTGCCAGCGGCTCGATGCAAGTAGCATGTCTTAGCGAAGAGTAAATCCGAATGCCAGAGTGAATTAAAATCATTTGCCAGTCACAGAGAGTTTATATGTGCGCACGAGAACAGGCAGGTAGCGTCTTGCCACCGCCAGCGTGTCTGTAACTTCAACCCAGCTTCCAAAAAAAACAAGCTTTAAAAAAGGCCTTGGATGAATGAAGTGGGGGGGAGGGAGAGAGTGAGAGAGCAAGAGAAGGAGAATCATACCCTCTCTCCATCACTTGCACTTATTGCCCTCTTTTTCTTCCATTTTTTTCTCTTTTTTTTGTCCTCAGTCCTGCAGAGTCCGGTCTGTGCTGCTTTTTATTACCGCTATTCTGCCTTCATCTCCAGCTTGGACCATTCGTGTAACTTGGAAAGCACTCTCAGCTGCAGGAAACATCAGCAAAGTCCCTGCATGGAGTAAAGTTAGCATCACTTTTATATGTAACATTTTAATATGTAATATTTCATATGTAACAATTTAACTTAGCAAAAAACACTGTTAGAAATATGATTCGTTTATCAAGGTACAAACAATGTAAATGTGCCCTCAAAGCTCCAGCAGTGGTTTTAAGGTCCGATTGTGAAGCTTAAATCAGTTCCTCCAGGTGAAAAGTTGGTATTTGTTCCTTTTCATAACCGAATGATTTAAACCAGAGCAGTAGAATAAAAGGCTGGAGGCGAGGCGAGGCGGGGTGTGTGGAGTCAGTACAGCTTAGAACAGATCATTTCAGTGGATTATGGTTCAGTTATGTTCCCTGACTAAAGGTGCTGAGATGGACCCCTGAAAGTACCACCACAGTGACAAGAGGTAAAGTGCCCCAGTGACAGTGGATAATCAATGTATCTCATTTTTTGAAATTATATTTACTATTTTATTTACTATTTTGTATTTACATAAAATAGTGCCAGACATGTACAGTTCTCATCCTGGTAAAACAAAAGCGAGCGCAGTGGGATGCGCACCTGAATGGGTTCGATTCCCCAGCCAGGCGATGAGGGTCCTTTCTGTGTGGAGTTTCCATGTTCTCCCCAAGTCTGTGGCGGTTTCCTCTCACAATCCAAAGACGTGCAGCCAGGCCGACTGGAGATGCTAAATTGCCCGTAGGTGTGTGTGTGTGTGTGTGTGTGCGTGTGTGTGTGTGTATGAATGTATATGTCTGTGTATCTGTCTGCCCTGTGATGGACTGGCGACCTGTCCAGGGTGTTACCTGTTACCTGCCTTCAGCCCGACTGCTGGGATAGGCTCCAGCACCCATCAACACCCAGGAGGATAAGTGGCTTAGAGAGCGTGCGTGTGTGAATTACGTTTAATATCAACACGTTTACAAGCAAGTAATTAACTTTGCTAAGTACTTAAGGTTTTTTTACAGTTTACTGCTTGTTACTATATGTATATATATATATATATATATATATATATATATATATATATATATGTGTGTGTGTGTGTGTGTGTGTGTGTGTGTGTGTGTATGTATATAATGCTAAAAGTAAAAAAAAAAAGATAAAAATGTAAACTCCTTTTCAAAAAATTAACAATATAAACAATAATAACTAAATAAAAAAGCTAAGATATTTACACTGTTAGGATATTTTGCCCAAAATTCACATGGAGTTTTGCACATGAGGTACTGGTTTATATCACACACTGTAGAGAGATTTATTTTTAATTTTGCACATTGAGTTTTGACAATACTACACGCAGGAAAAGGTGATAAAATCACAGTTTATGTTCTGTAGGTGTGTGGGGTCTAGTGGGGGGGTGGAGGAGGTTCTCCTTGGAGCAGTGCTGGTTGTACAGTCTAACAGCAGCAAGAGGGAAGGACCTGCGACGGCCTCCTTCACACACTTGGGGTGAAGCAGCCGGTCACTGAAGGAGCTGGCCAGTTCTGCCAAAGTCTCACACATGGGGTGGGAGCTGTTCTCCAGCATGGATGCTAGTCTGGCTAACATCCTCCTGTCTCCCACCATCTGCACTGGGTCTAGGGGGCTTTCCAAGACAGAGCTGGCCCTCTTATTAAGTCTGGCAAGTCTGCGATGCTGCCACCCCAGCAGACCGCTCCGTAGAAGATGACTGATGCCACAACAGTGTCGAAGAACGTCCTCGGGAGTGCCCCCTGCACTCCTAACGACCTCAGCCGTAGACGCAGACAATTCCAACCATGCCAACTCCATTTGGATAATCAGATGTTTGTAAAATTGTGAAATAATTAAATTAAGGTGGGTTGTGGTTTTGCTTATTTTACCCTTATAAAAGTAAAGTTGCAGAAAGGATTCCATAGAAGAATTACTTTTGGTTCCTTAAAGGACTTTTCAATGGGTGGTTCTTTAGAGCAGGGGTGCACATTCTCAGTCCTGGGGACCCTTTGCTGTGGACAGTTTTGTGGTTCCTCTGCTCTGCACACTTAACCCAGCCAACGAGGAACTGGTTAATTAGTTAATGAGTTGAATCAAGTGGGCTGTGTTGGGTCAGCAGGACTGGGATTGGGAATGCCTGCTTTAGAGAACCCTTCAGCTGGTATAGAACAGGAATGCCCATAGTTGGGCCTGTTAAGATGAATTTGGCCCTCTGGAGATTTACTGTACACCTCCCCCCTCACCCAGTGCACGAACAAGCATATCTTTGCACTATTTATAATAATAAATTCTTATTCTCCTTCCAGAGCTGTAGTTTTGAAGTATTTTAGCAACAATGTATAGTGTAAAATGTGTTATTAAAAAGCTACCGTCTTAAATTGTTTATTGTTATTGTCTTGTTGGCCCACATAAACATTGCACTCTGCCCCCCCCCCCCCCCCCCCCCCCCCCCAGTTTAGTCTAAGAACGACTCGTATAGAACATTATATTATATAATATTATATAAAGGTTTTTACACCTTTATGAAGTTCCATACATCCACAACCATCTTCATCACACATGGTTCTTTAGGAAAGCAGACGTGGTTCTACTTCTTAATCGCCACTTTTGTGACATTCTGGATAGAAACTTTGTTATAACTTCATTTTGGACATTATATTATAATGTTGTTCTGGATGTTTTACAGTTCTCTCAGTTCTAGAGTCCTCTCCAGTCCTGTTTCTCATTCTGGACACGTCTAAAAGGAGAACTACACAAAACAGAAACGGATTATTTTCTGTGTGTGAATGATTACATACATGAATGTCATACTTAGTTCAGCACTCTTGTCCACACTGATGTATGGTTCATGTCCTGATAGCATAATGCAGGTTATTACAGGATATTACAAGATATTACAGGTCTACAGACAGCAGTGCTTTTGCCATCACATTTAAGAAAGGCTGTTATCACACCTGCAATTATGTAAATGGATATGTTTGTGCATGTATGTGTGTGTGTGTGTGTGTGTGTGTGTGTGTGTGTGTGTGTACTTCTTCACTAGATGTGAATGAAGCTTGAAAATACGGAGGTGAAATGAAAGACAGCAGAAAAGCATCTGAATGCATTTGTGAGGTCAGACACTGACTCACAATCTCTGTTCAAGTTCATCCTAAAGGTGTTGGTTGGGGTTGAGGTCAGGGCTCTGTGAGG
The DNA here is from genome assembly GCF_015220715.1 of Pygocentrus nattereri. Classification (NCBI taxonomy): domain Eukaryota; kingdom Metazoa; phylum Chordata; class Actinopteri; order Characiformes; family Serrasalmidae; genus Pygocentrus; species Pygocentrus nattereri. The sequence continues at coordinate 53,161,549 of NC_051211.1, forward strand.
GCCAGTCAAGTTCTCCCACGCTAAACTCACCCAGTCATGACTTTATGGAGCTGCTTCGTGCACTGGAGCTCAGTCATGGTGGAACCGAAAGGGTTCTTCCCCAAACTGTTCCCACAAAGTTGGAAGCAAAAAAGTTAGAATTGTCCAAAATGTCTTGGTCAGCTGAAGCATTAAGATTTCCTTTCACTGGAACTAAGGGTTCTAGGCCAACCCCTGAAGAACAATCCCATATCATTATCCTCATTATCCCTCCTCCACCAAACTTTACAGCTGGCACAGTGCAGTCAGGCAGACAACGTTCTCCTTGCATTTGCCAAACCCAGACCAGTCCATCAGACCAGATAGAGAAGCGTGATTCCACAGAATGCGTTTCCCCTGCTCCCAGAGTCCAGTACTGGCGTGATTTACATCACTCCATCCAACACTTGGCATTGTGCCTTTTGATCTTAGACTTGTGTGGAGCTGCTCAGCTACGGAAACCCATGTCATGAAGCCCATAAAGCACAGTTTATTTGCAGATGTTGCTTCCAGAGAAAATTTGAAATCCTTTAGTGAGTGATTCAACAGCGGATAGACACTGTGCACTTCAGCACTCGGTGGCTCCACTCTGTGAGTTTGCATGGTCTACCGCTTCCATTTCACAATAATAGCACTTACAGTTGTCTGGGGCAGATCTAGCAGGACAGAAATTTCACAAGCTGACTTAAGGCAGAGGCGGCATCCTATGACCTATGTAGTCACTGAGCTTTTCAATAAGACCCATTCTACTGTCAGTGTTTGCCTATCAAGACTGCAAGGCTGTGTGCTTAATTAATGTTATCCACCTGTTGGCAATGAGTGCATCTGAAACACCTGAACTCAGCAATAAGGAGGTGTGTCCCACCTTTTGTCTATATAGTGTATGTAAAATCTCTACTTATTGTACTAATGTACGTTGTATTAACTCTAATACTACCGCTTTTTTCAGTAAATAAACGTTGACAGCTTTTTAAATCTAAGTTTCACAGGTGGTTTAAACATTTGCACAGCACTGCACGTACAACAAGCTCTATTTCTTGTTGGGAAGCGTAATGTGGCTGTCAGGTCTTATACACTTAAATGAGCTTGATGTGTTTCTCACCCTCCTGTTTCTTATCATTGTTACGTCAGCACATTCTCTCAGTGGTTAAATGCACAGCGTGAGTTTGCAACCTGTGCTGCTGATTCAGTTACTGCAAACAATCTGGATTCAATCTGAGGGTAAACAGCGCTGGCTGAGTGCTGCGGTTATGTCTGCTTAGGCCTTGGCTGGGCTTTTAGTGAGGCCTGCAGAGTCTGTTTTTTCTGTGAACGGGTTTCTGTGCTTGGGACAGTAGCTGAGATGCAGTCTGTTAGATCCATCAGGACTTTGGTGAAACGACTGTTTGTAAAGGGCAGGTTTGACTGCTGGAGCAGAGGAGCTAAAATATGACCTTTCCACACCCTTTGGAGCACAAACAGACAGAGAGAGAGAGACTGACGGCCATGCAATCATACTAGCTAGATGAGGGCGAGGTTCAGAATGAGGTAACTCTTTCTTTTGCAGGACCTGAAGTTCTAGATATTAGCTGGGCAAATGTGTGATACAAACTCCAAAGTTCTGGGTATCATGTCAAATTCCAAAAAAAATCTAAAAAAAGTGGCTCATCAAGAGTTCCTTAGTAAAGACGGTGGTTATTTATGTGTTAAGTTAACCTTTATTAACCTTTATTTGGTGGGGCAGTCGTGGGCTGGAGGTTAGGGAGCTGGACCTGTGACTAGAAGGTTGCCGGTTCGATCCCCAGGGCCGACAGTCCATGACTGAGGTGTCCTTGAGCAAGACGCCTAACCCCCAACTGCTCCCCGGGTGCCGTGGATAGGGCTGCCCACCGCTCCGGGCAAGTGTACTCACTGCCCCCTAGTGTGTTTGTGTTCACTAGTGTGTATGTGGTGTTTCACTTCATGGATGGGTTAAATGCGGAGGTGGAATTTCCCCGGTTGTGGGATCAAAAAAGTATCTCTTAATCTTTATTAGTGCCACAGTGGGGAAATTCACCTCATTTAACCCACCCGTGCAGTGAAACACCACACACACTAGCGAGCAGTGAGCACACTTACCTGGAGCAGTGGGCAGCCCTATCCACAGCGCCCAGGGAGCAGTTGGGGGTTAGGTGCCTTGCACAAGGGCACATCAGTCAGGTCCTGTCAGTTCAGGGGATCGAAATGGTGACCTTCTGGTCATAAAGCTGGTTCCCTAAGCCCCAGCCCACCACTGCCCCCAATATACAGTACCATGAACACTCACAGGACCATTTGACTGCATAAAAGGTTCTTCAAAAAAAAGATTTTCTCTATGATGGACAAACAGTTGTTCTCATTTTGCCGGCAAAAGGAAAAATGTCCTGCATAGCTCATGGGCCAAGTTATCTACACATTTGAAAGTGATGGTTCTACAAGGGTTCTTTAGTAAAGAAAACAAGAACACTTTGCATGATTAAAGGGTTCTTTGCATCATGAAAGTGTTCTTCAGATTGATGGAGAATGTGCTGTAGACGGCTCTATAAAGAACCTTTTTGAAAAGGGTTCTATATAGCACCAAAAAGGGTTCCACTATGGAGACACATTGTCGCGTCTGCAGATCTGCCAATTTGAGTAGATGTGTGTGGTAAAAAGACTTACATTGATATATGGGGTAAAACGTTCTTACATGGGGTAACTGAGTATTTATATACACTCTCAGAAATAAAGGTACTAAACTGTCTCTGGGGTGGGACCCTCAAGGCTCCATCTCAGTCCCTTTAGTCAGGGAGCATAACTGAACCATAATCCACTGAAATGATCTGTTCTAAGCTGGACTGACTCCACACACCCCGCCTCGCCTCGCCTCCAGGCTTTTATTCTACTGCTCTGGTTTAAAACATTCAGTTATGAAAAGGAACAAATACCAACTTTTCACCTGGAGAAGCTGATTTAAGCTTCACAATCAGACCTTAAACCCACTGTAGAACCTTTGAGGGAACATTTATATTGTTTGTTCCTTGATTTGTACCTTTATTTCTAAGTGTGGGGTATAAGACACTAAAAAGCACAAAAACATTCAGTGAAATCCTCTTTTCTCTTCTCTGGTTGGCATCCCTGATTTAGCCACCAGCCAAACTATTGTGCATTGTATAACATTTCAAACGGCACCTCTTTTTTTTGAGATTTTGCTGTTATTGGTGTTAGAGCTCTGTATGCTTTTGCTGTAATAACTCAGATTTAGTATCACAGAATCATTCTCAGACGTTCCTGAATAATAAGCCCAACATTCGCCAAGTTAAAACAAAGCAATAAAATCAAAAAGAAGATCTTGGGAGTGGTCAAGGTCCTTCTGGTGCCAAAACCATTGTGGGAAAGTAATTACGTCCAGCCGGTCCAGTGCTTTCAGACGATCTTTCATTCCTCGTCGATGGACAACTGCTTCCAGTCTGGCAGTCTGGTCTTCAGGGCTCGTACAACAGCGCCGTTTAGCTCTTACAGCTCTCACAGACCCACACAGCAGCCTGATAAACCATTATGGCAAAATAAAACACACCAACTATGCCATTAGTGGCACAATGAAACCAGTTCTTTGGAAAATCTTGGTTTTGAAGATTGTGGTGGTCAAATGAGGGAAAAAAAGCATTTTAAAAGCATTAATTTCCCTGAGTGTTCACACATATAAAGGACTCATCACGTTAGCTGTGTCAGAAATGCCGTCGCTGCTTTGCTTAGATTTTAAACAGCACTTTGTAACACATACAATGGTTTGGAGACTGTGGCTCTGTCTAAAAGACAGGAGGCTGAGCTGGAGGTGGCGGAGATGAAGATGCTGAGATTTTCGTTGGGAGTGACAAGGATGGACAATAGAAATGAGCAGATCAGAGGGACGGTGAAGGTGGAGCTGTTTGGAGATAAAGCCAGAGAGGCCAGGTTGAGATGGTTTGGACATGTGTTGAGGAGGAATAGTGGATATATTGGGCAAAGAATGTTGGAGATGGAGCTGCCGGGTAGAAGGAGAAGAGGTAGACCTCAGAGAAGGTTTATGGATGTAGTGAAGGTGGACATGGAGACGGTTGGTGTGAAAGTAGAGGAGGCAATGGATAGGGCAAGATGGAGCACAATCTGATAAGGGCGGAAAATCAGAAACATTGTCAAAAGTTTGACCAAAGAATTTTGTCAACTTAGTCTGTCAACCCCGGACACCACCTGCTCCAGCTCCTTCCCTCAGGCCGACGCTTCAGCCAGATGAGGATCAGGACACCCAGGCTACAAAGGAGCTTCTTCCTACAAGCCATCACTCTCTTGCCATCTACATTTACAACACTTGGCTGACGCTCTTATCCAGAGCGACTTACAATTTGATCATTTTTACACAGGCAGGCCAAGGTGGTGTTAGGAGTCTTGCCCAAGGACTCTTATTGGTATAGTGTAGGGTGTTTGTCATGGTGGGGATTGAACCCCAGTCTACAGTGTAGAAGGCAGAGGTGTTAACCACTACACTATCCCAACCATCTGAAACCAGTATTTGTTCTAGCATCTTACTTACCTGCCATATTACCCCACTTACCTGACTGTCACCTCATTGACCCCTTTCTCTGCCACTATACACCCTTTAACTGCTGCTGCACTCAGCACTTCAACTTTAGACTCATACTTTGCACATTGTAAGGTTTACAGGTATGACTGTGTGTATGTGTGTGTGTGTGTGTGTGTGTGTTTGTGTGTGTGTGTGTGTGTGTGTGTGTGTGTGTGTGTGTCTGAGTGAGTGATGGTAGGAATGCATGTTTCATTTTATTTTGTTATATTTTATATTTATTATTCTCTACATGTGAACATCTGTCTGATGCTGCGCTCTGTGAGCTCCTGTAACCAAAACCAAATTCCTTGTATGCGCAGCAGACCTGGCCAATAAAGCTTGATTCTGATTCTGAATAATCAGATTTCTTGCTACTTAACTATACCAAGCGTTGCCGCTCAGTACCAAACACTAAATAAGAAGCATGTGATGATAAATTCATTTTATCATTCAAGTGATTTATTTCACATGTGAATTATTACAGAACAACACAGTGAAGTGTAAATGGTATAAATGAGCATAGAGCTTATTATGTAAATTGCTCGATACCTCTAGACTTTTCTTTGTTTCTGATATTTATGGCCTGAACTTAAGACCTAGCTGTGATGGTCATGGTGGTAAAAGGCCTGGGATTTTACATGATTGAGCAACTTCATAACACAGAATCAAAGAATCAAAACAAGGCATCTGTTCAAGGCGTTCATTACGCTTAACTTTTGTACACTACCCTTTTTTGTTACTCTTTTTTATATTTAAATTCACATTCCCTTGCCTGACCACACAAATACAGCTGATAGACTTGCAGCTGAGCGTTATTTTGCGTCTAGAGAGCTCTATTCATCATCAAGGGTTTCGCTTTACTATTGCAACAGAGCATGGCTCAGCATTTCCCCCAGAAATACCACACACAGCTCCAGTAAAGCAAACGAAGGTCAGGAAACACAGATCTGTATTCGATCATGTATTTAGGTCTTTGTGGGGACTGAATGTCACCAGAACGGTGGAGAACATAAACGTTGTGATGTTACTGGGACATGTGGTTGACCCCCACGAAAGCAATGCATTTGCCTGCTGAGATTAAAGCCGAGTTAGAGGTGGTTTAAGTGTAGACAGAGCTGTGTTTAGCCCCGGCAGTAGTCAATGGAAACACCCCACAAAGAGAGGAATACAAACTAGGTTGCGCAACTGCTTCAAGTTAGAGCTTCAATTTGTCCTGAAAGTTTGATCCAAACTCAAAAATTAAGTGGGACCTGACCAGCAGCAAACTGGACTACAGCCCAACAAAATTCTGCCCACATCTCGAGATTGATCACAACTTCATATTCATTCCAGTGCCTGAATTGTGTCTTGTAAAAAATGCTGGAAAGAATTTACATAATTTCTCCAATAATGTTGAAGTCAGCTTGATGCTATAAATCAGTTGAACAGTTTTATGCAGCGTCCTGTGTTGAATTCTGGAAAGGCGTTTATAGTACAAGACGACTTTACTGTATCAAACACCTTGTTGTATATCTGCTGTAATATTACTGTAACAGTGCTGTAATAAATCATCAAAACATGCAATTTCACCAGATTTACTGTAAAAATAGGAGCCAAAAGTGCATTTCTTGTCCAGTAAATGATTTTTTTTTCAGTTTTCAATTATGTAAACATTAAAGAGCTGCTGAGCTGCATTAATGTATGCGGACCAGATAGCAGGCTAGGCCACAACGTGCACCAATGTTACATAATGTAATAAAGAGACTGAAGTGTGTTCATAGGCTTTTTGTAATTAATGCCATTATGTAGATTTTAATGGAGAAACTGTAAGTACTGACTACCTCTGTTGCGATCATGGTAATTTCAGCTAGCTATGAGGTTCAGTCTCTATGGAATTCACAGTGGTATGTTAGTACTCAGCTAACGGTGGTGTACATTCACTTTCACACAGTGGGCTGCACAGCTTGAGCATAAACACTGACTTTTGGAGCTTCTGGCATGTTTTTACTACTTCTGTTACAGTTTTTCAATGAATCATGTGCTAAAAACTTTAACTTAGAGCCAAACTGTGAACATTGTTAGGGCCATAGTAGCTTGGTAGCTTCCGAACGAACAGCTGTTAATATATTGGAAAAACAAAAATGTATAATCAGTATAATTTTCTTAGGATTTTTACCACTTTAAAAAGCATTTAAGATGCAAGCTAAGCACATTTTACTTGTGGGTCTTGTTCACGAGTGATGGTACAAGGGAGCGGGAGATTGACAGGCGGATTGGTGCTGGGTCAGCAGTGATGCGGGCTCTTTACCGGTCTGTTGTGATAAAGAAAGAGCTGAGCCATAAGGCAAGGCTCTCGATTTACCGGTCGATCTACGTTCCCACCCTCACCTGTGGTCATGAGCTTTGGGTAATGACTGAAAGAATAAGATCGCGAATACAAGCGACCGAAATGAGTTTCCTCCGCAGGGTGTCTGGACTCTCCCTTAGAGATAGGGTGAGAAGTTCGGTCATCCGGGAGGGACTCAGAGTAGAGCCGCTGCATCGAGAGAAGCCAGCTGAGGTGGTTCGGGCCTCTGGTTAGGATGCCTCCTGGGGAGGTGTCACAGGCAAGTCCACCGGGGAGGAGACCCCGGGGAAGACCCAGGACACGCTGGCGTGACTATATCGCCCAGCTGGCCTGGGAGCGCCTCGGAATCCCCCTTGGAGAGCTAGTGGAAGTGGCTGGGGAAAGGGAGGTCTGGGCCTAGAAGATAATGGATGGATGGATGGATGGATGGATGGATGGATGGATGGATGGATGGATGGATGGATGGATGGATGAATGGATGGATGGATGGAAACTTTACCGGCTACTACAGACTAATGCATTCTACAGCTAAACCAGTGGACCGCCGTGGACCTTGCAGCTATAACTTAAGTGACTCCAGTGTTTCAGATCAAGAACCATTTAAAGGTAATGTAAGTAGGGAGGAAAAATAAATTAGCGGAATAAACGGAAGTGGGCTTGATGTAAGTTGGAACTTCGAGAAACCTGAATGTGAAATTTAAGCCCAAGTGAGCTTAATAAATATTCCAGAAATGAGATGTATAACCCGACTAAACCTGACATGCATAGTCGAGTCCTGTCCACAAATCTTTCAAGCTCGAGCTCGAGTGCTTATTACATTGTCAGAGTCTAAAGCAAAGTAAACGATAATTGTACAGCAGAAGGCAAAACTTGCTTGATCTGCAATGCAGGTTAATGTAAGAAGTAGTTGCAAGTCATTTGGGGAGCATTTCTATTGGTCCATTCATTATGATTTTTCATACAATGCAAAGACAGCTGCTATAATCAAATGAAGAAGAAAAATAAAAGGCAGAAAAAATAGAGGGATGTTTTGGGCAGAAGAGACACACTGTAATAATGATATAAACAGAGATCAACTATTACAGATGGTTTTACAGAGCTTTGTTTTGTTGCTAATTGCTTGGACTGAGATAAAAAGTCATGCTGGGATGAACTGGTATTAAATAACTTAATGTATTAGTCTGCAATAAACTGTTTATAACATATTATCAGCATCTTTTGTGTAATTGCGAGTGCAAGTTGAATAATATATTAATAAAGCAATACTTAAGTATTTATCAACAGCTTCTGCCCATGATTGTAAGCTGATTTATGATGGTCTTGACATTGTGTTGACATAAGGAGCCTTGAACTGAAACAATGTACATTTGTTCCAATTCATAACAGTGTTACGATGCATCATTCCTAAATATTAGAGCTCATGAAGCAGAAGGCTGGTTAGGTTCTATGGAAGATTTTGATACCCTTGGAAAAAAACTCTACTTGAGTAAAAGCAGAAGGTCCAGGCCTGTATTTATACTTGAATACAAGTTATTGCAGTTATTACAGTGTAATATGTTGATGAACAATGGGAATATAAGGACAAGTCTACCAAATTATTTCAAATTGCAAAGCCGCGGGACAAAAATAAGAGTATACAGATCTTGGATGTTTACAGGGATTATATTATGGTGTATTTCAATCCAAGACATTAATTGTGGTCGTAATAAGCAAAATATATCACCGCTTCTCAGTTTTTGACATAATTTAAAAATGCCTGTTGCCCTTTTTATTGTGTGTACATTTTATGATGAATGGGAAAAAGTCTGGTTCCACTGACGTACATTAAAAGTAAAGAAGTGTAAAGTTATCATTTGGAGATACCAGGTTTTTTTCTGACAGCAGTGATTTATTTAACCTATTACTGCCACAATTAATGTCTTGGATTTAAATGCATCATAATATAATGCCTGTAAACATCCAAGGTCTGTAAACTCTTATTTTTGGCCTGCGGCTTTGCAATTTTAACTAATTTGGAAATTAATTTTCCTTATAGTTCCTTTGTTCATCAACATATTACCATTCCTATTAGTTCCTATTGGGAGGTGTCTGTCCCAAACCCTAGCTCCTAAACTTACCCTTGTAAAAACAGTGTTTCCCATGTTTTCATGTCACTACTGAAACACAGAGTTTAACTCCATGGGCGGAGTCTTATTTAGCCACACCCCTGCATTTTAGAGCAAGAAGTGAGGCTGCATCCCTGTCCCTCATGGCCACATGGTGAGCAGGTCCCGTTGTTTTTAAATGTGTCCCAAAGACTGAAAATCAGTGTAGAACATTAAGAATCGTCACTACTGAAAGACGTTTTTTGCAGTTAAGCAAAATATGATGATGTTCTGTTTGTACAGCTGTTCAGAGCTGTGTTTGCTGGTCATGTACTGGCTGCATTTTTGAGTTCTGCTTAAGATGAGCTAAAATTGTCACCAAAACAGTCACCGCTGAAACAGGTATGATTGTCTTGGTACTGAATAAATGTAATCTTAATCATTTACTTTAATAAAATAAACATAATGAAGCTATAGGGTCATTCCGATTACTTGGGATTGATATTTAATAACTATTAAAAATGGAAGAAATGTCTGTCACTTTAGTTTAAGGCACCTTATGTCATTACAGTGACATAATCGCTTTGCGATTACTGGCATAAGCTGTTCATAAATACTTGTGTATTGCTTCATAATTGCACTATTCATGGG
>NC_051211.1:53178703-53201203 GCF_015220715.1 Pygocentrus nattereri
TTCATCACTGCAGTTTAGTCTCATTACTGTAGTTTTGTCTCATCACTGTGGTTTAGTCTCATCACTGTGGTTTAGTCTCATCATTACAATTTAGTCTCATCACTACAATTTAGTCTTATCACTGTGGTTTAGTCTCATCACTATAATTTAGTCTCATCACTGTGGTTTAGTTTTGGTTGTCCGGTTTAGTCTCATCACTGTGGTTTAGTCTCATCACTGTGGTTTAGTCTCATCACTGTGGTTTAGTCTCATTACTGTAGTTTTGTCTCATCACTGCGGTTTAGTCTCATTACTGCAGTTTAGTCTCATCACTGTGGTTTAGTCTCATCACTGTAGTTTAGTCTCATCACTGCAGTTTAGTCTCATTACTGTAGTTTTGTCTCATCACTGCGGTTTAGTCTCATCACTGCGGTTTAGTCTCATCTCTGCAGTTTAGTCTCATTACTGTAGTTTTGTCTCATCACTGCGGTTTAGTCTCATCACTGCAGTTTAGTCTCATCACTGTGGTTTAGTCTCATCACTGTAGTTTAGTCTCATCACTGCAGTTTAGTCTCATTACTGTAGTTTTGTCTCATCACTGCGGTTTAGTCTCATCACTGCGGTTTAGTCTCATCACTGCAGTTTAGTGTCATCAATTTAGTCTCATCACTGCAGCTTAGTCTCATCACTGGGTCAGTGCCCCTTTCATCGCTACAATTTAGTCTCATCGTTGCGGTTTAGTCTTGGTCGTCTGTTTTAGTCTCATCACTGCAGTTAAGTCTCATCCCTATGGTCAAAACTACAGCAGTGCCTCCTCAGTTTAACAGAGTGCTATTGAAAGAAGAGGTGATGAAACTCCGTGGTAAACACACCTCCGTCCCAGCCTTTTCGAAACGTGTTGCTGTCATCAAATTCAAAATGGGCACATGTTTTTCAAAAAAACAATAAAATTTCTCACTTTCAGCATTTGATTATTTTGTCTTTGCACTATTTCCAGTGAAATATAGGGTTTAAGTGACCTGTACATCATTGAATTAAATTTTTATCTGCATTTTACTTTTTTGGAAAAGGGTTTGTTTATAGAACCATTTTTCAAAAAGGCTCTATCTAGAACCGTATACAACACATTCTCCATTAATCGGAACAACCATTTTACCATGCAAAAGAACCATTTGCGCATGCACATGGTTCTTTGAGTATTCATAGTTCTACATAGCACTGTCTTTACTAAATAACTCTTGAAGAATCATCTTTTTAGGAGCGTAGCTTTATGAACGTGACTTAAAGTGTTACCAGATTTTATTTCCATTAAAAAAGCAGTGCATTATCATTATAGCTGCACAAGTGGACACAATAAGCTCCATCTGAATGCACTTATTACCAGCAGTAATTCAACCTGCACTCAAACGTCATGCGGTTCCAATCTTCTTCACCGACGTCCAAAAAAGTGACAATGGTTGCATGTTGTTGATCTCGCTGTGTTACGCCTTATTTTGGAGGGAACTGGAGCTTTCCACTTTGCTGTTGATGTACTCACAGTTGTCCCATAAGCACTGCCCAGCTTAGTCTGTTGAAGGCGTCTTCCAGTGCTGACATTACTGATATTACTGATATTGTAGCATCAGCACTGTGTATCTTTGGTAAATGATACATTGGGCCGATGAGCCATCGATGGAAACTACTATTTAAAAGCTGTATTTGGATGAGAGGCCTACAGTGGCAGCGTCGCAGTAGAGCATTAACATTTGTGGCATTATAAACGGCTTTACTTTGACCCCAGTGGTGATTAGACGATTACAGTTGTATGCAAAAGTTTGGTCAAATGACATGTTTTGTTGATCTTGTGAAAACAAGTCCTTTACCTAGAATAGAGAAACACTTCTGCACATTTTAATACACAATTACTGTTTATTGGCACAATTTAACATGTTATAAGAAATAAAAGAATATCTGACCTCTGAAAAAGTTATGGCCATATTTACTCGTGCTCCCTGTACACTATGAGAATGTCACTGGGTCAGTGCCCCTCTTGTCACTGGGACGGGACCCTCAAGGGTTCATCTCAGTACCTTTAGTCATGAGTTACATTTACATTCAGGTTACATTCTGCATCAAGAAGCTGCACCGCTGAATTTCTCAGTTTGTTTTGAAGACCTAAAATGTGGCAAAAACATCAAAGCATACTTTTTCTGACTGTATAGACAGCAATAACTTTTAATCAAAATGCCATCATAATAAAACATTTCCTCTTTAACTTACAACAGCAATTCAGCATGAATTGAAAGTTTTGAAACTATTTTCACACAATACGTCCACTTATGTAAAGCACTTACGAGTGAGAAATTGTGAATACTGAATATTACTTATTAAACAGTTTATTTACATAAACTTCTTAAGTCTGAAATTATATCTTATCTGTTTTCTCACCATGCCAACTTTAATTAGGGCTGAATGTAGGACAGAAGCTGTTAGAGAACAACAGTTCTTAAGTCCATAATCTTATCATTAACTCCAGATAAGAAAACAGTATTACAGAAACATCCTAACTAGACTAAACCTCCTAAACACTGTCCCAACTTTAAGAAACTCCAGAGCATCTTAACTTCTGTTGAACCATCTGTTTCTATCATTTTGTGCAGTAACAGGCATCAGAGTTCACTATAACTGGCATAATGACGCTATGTTTATATACACTGAAAGACCCTGCAGACTCGAACTCCACCATCGCCTCTTATTACCCATCCATCCATCCATCCATCCATCATCTTCCGCTTCTCCGGGGTTCGGGTCGCGGGGGCAGCATCCTGAGCAATGAAGCCCAGATCTCCCTTTCCCCAGCCACTTCCACCAGCTCCCTGGGAGGGATTCCGAGGCGCTCCCAGGCCAGCTGGGTGATATAGTCTTGCCTTATGGCTCAGCTCTTTCTTTACCACAACAGACCGGTAAAGAGCCCGCATCACTGCTGATCCAGCACCAATCCGCCTGTCAATCTCCCACTCCCTTGTACCATCACTCGTGAACAAGACCCCGAGATACTTAAACTCCTCCACCTGAGGCAAGAGCTCATCCCCTCTTATTACCTTCGTGTGTTAATGTTGACGATGAAATATTACAGTGATGTTGGTGAATAATGAGGAGACGGAGCTGAACGTGTATCTGTTAATTAGGAGGAACAACGTCAGCGCACTCGGCTAAAGCGTTTGGGAAATGGAGACTGAAACTGAGAGCGGCGACATCTGATAAACAGCACGAAACAAAGTTATTATCTCTCAGTTTCTCTCACTTTAGTTTTATCTGACCTTTTTTATATCGATAATGGTAGCTACCTTGCTAAATAACCAGCATTGGTTATTTAGCCAGGTAGGAGAGTTGATTGTCGACTTCGATCGAGCAGGATAAGATTTCTTAACTTCAGATAAGATGCTGTAAGATAAGATTCCTAAATCAAGATAAGGTTAGCTTCTGTAATATGAATGTGTGAAAAATCTTATCTATCTACTCCTGACCTCAGATTGCTAGAAACAAAGGCCTTTGTTGATTGTAAGAGAAAACCAATCAGAATCAGACATAATGCAATACAATACACTTCAATAAGTACTTAGATTAGTTCTAACTTAAGTGCTGATCAATGTGAAGGGTTAAATTCAAACCCTCCTGGTTTGATGTGTTTGCCTCTCAGTCACTCTCTCTCTCTCTCTCTCTCTCTCTCTCTCTCTTTCCTTCGCCACGAATCAGCATTCCCATCAGTTGATTATTACCAGACCTCAGCCATGCCTGCTGATTTTTATCAAGGCCCTGGCTCCACTCTGCGGCCTCACATTTGAGGAAGCGGTCATTCCTATCAGCTCCGTCCAACACATCTTGAACCATTATTCGAGGTCTTTGTATCACAACCCACTGTAGCGCATTCAACTCACGGTTAACCACGGTGAACACACCATCCACTCTCCAGCTTCACCCTTGGCATGCCATCCTGCCAAACCCTGACAAACTGCTTGGAGGCAACGCTGACGTCAAATTAACCCCGGCTTTAGAGGAACTCACTCCAACTCATGATCCACTAGAACACACATAAGCTCTTTTTATCCCAAATGTTCTACAATAAATGAAGGCCCAGGACCAGGTAGATGCCTAAATACACCGATCAGACACAACATTATGACCACCTACTTGTTTCTAGACTCATTGAATTAAGAACAACCATTTGTCTCTGTGTTTACACACTGTGAAATTAGACCTCTGCATTTAACCCATCTGTGCAGTGAAACACCTACATGCACACTAGTGAACACTCACACCAGGGGGCAGTGAACACACTTGCCCGGAGCGGTGGGCAGCCCTATCCACGGCGCCTGGGGAGTAATTGGGGGTTAGGTGCCTTGCTCAAGGGCTCATGGACTGTCAGCCAAGGGGATTGAACCAGCAACATTCCGGTCACAGGGCCCTAACCTCCAGCCCACGACTGCCTCCCATTGTCCCTTTTATCAGCTCCACTTACTGTATAGCTGCACTCTGTAGTTCTACATTTACAGACTGTAGTCCATCTGTTTCTCTGATACTCTGTTACCCTGTTCTTCAGTGGTCAGGACCCCCATGGACCCTCACAGAGCAGGTAATATTGGGTGGTCCAACTGACCAGGAATCATTTGACTGTGAAAACCACTTCACAGAAGGAAGAGAAGCTGTTACTTATCCTTATAGATCTTAATGCTGCATTCCTGACCTAAACCCGTTCAGCTGTTTTGAGAATGGGTGCTCACAGTAAGCTACGACCCCAGTGATGTACAGGGTACCACCCCAGTGACAGCTTAGTATCTTTTGTCTGAGGTTGTCCTCTGAGTTTGATACAATGGAAAAAATCACTATAAAATATCAAAGAAGGGAGGGGACATAGATCTTTTCAGCACTTTTAGATGTGATGGTTCTGTGCAGGTACATTTTTTTGTTGTTCGTCAAGGTACGAACAGTGTAAATGTTCCCTTGAATGTTCTACAGTGGTTCTAAGGTCTGATTGTGAACCTTAAATCAGCTTCTCCAGGTGAAAAGTTGGTATTTGTTCCTTTTCATAACTGAATGATTTAAACCAGAGCAGTAGAATAAAAGCCTGGAGGCGAGGCGGGGCGGGTGTGGAGTCAGTACAGCTTAGAACAGATCATTTCAGTGGATTATGGTTCAGTTATGTTCCCTGACTGAAGGTACTGAGATGGAGCCTTGAGGGTGATGAGAGGGGAACTGCCCCAGTGACAGTTTAGTACCTTTATTTCTGAGAGTGAATGATGTGGACAATCATTTACATGTCTTATAAATGTTTCTACGGCTTGTGAAAGTGGACATCCACCCAGCAAATCTGCAGCCAGGTTCCCGGGCCAGTCCAGCAATGCACCAGTCCCAGAGCTGAGTCGAATAAAAGGTCAGCCATCTTTCTCCTCTCTCTATTCAATGGAGAAGTTTGTGTCTCTGTCAGTTTCTCTCTGATGGCCGCCCAGAGTGCCTGGTAACACTGCCTGCCAGACAAAACACTTCCTTTGTGTATGTGAGGCCTGGGAATGCTGCCATCACTTGGCTCGTTTTTATCTGAATCTGAGCGTGCATGTATGTGTTGCTTGAGAGCGAGATGGACGTCTGCTGCAGTCTCCTTCTCTGTCTCCATTTGTAATGGTGGGTGCCAACAGTTGCTGTCTGCAACCCTTTGATAGCACAGACCTGATTGGTGCTTCTGAAGATCCTGCCTAGGCCTGTTGGCAGTGCTGGACAGTAACTGAGTAACTGAGTAAATGTAATTAGTTTCTGTACTTTAGTATATTTGGTGTATCTGTACTGAAGTTTCTCTGTTCTGGGCGACTTTTTCCTTTCACTCCACTACATTTCAGAGTCTAATATCGACTTTTTCCTCCTACATTTTGAGAAATCTGTCGTTCCTTTTGGTTTCTGTGTGTATAAAAACGTAACATGTCAAAACGAAAGAAGCGCAAAGCCAGAGCACCAATCAGGGCCCAGCGGTCACTTTGTTTAGAGCTGGTTTTGACCTGTTGGCCATACCGACCCAGTGCAGCACGTGGTTCAACGTCAGCGCAGCAGCGTAAAACTTTGGGAGAGTCTGTTCAACATAAATGATGAACTAACCTAACTTTGTGTAAATAGAGCTCAATATAGAAATATGTCCACATATGCAGTCGAGACTGACGTGGCTTTTTTCTGAATTTCTACAAACACCATTTCATTTTATAGTAAATGAGTTTGGGCTGGTTTGTTTTTATGAACAGACGCCTACAGATCAACATAGTAAAGGAGCTCATCTGTGATCCTGAGTTTAAAGCCAGTTTTTATTCAACTTAAACTTGGAACTAAGTTGTAAATAAATCTGAAACTGAAACTTTGCTTGTGTGTAAAAAGTGATTTCAGAGCCACTCGGTTCTCCCTGATGGAAACTGTTTACCTTCAGTGTTTTGTGCTTCTGATCATTTTAATAGACGTCAGCGTCACTAATTAATGACGTTCTATTAAAAGACTGGTTTACCAAGAGAGACGCTGGAGGACTTTCACCTGAAATGAGTTCATGAAGCCAGTCTGGTTATAAAAATGATAACAGGACCAGATCAGAGCCAGAATTCCTCTTTTAGTATTTTTACTTTATACTTAAGTACATTTGAAGGTAAATACTTTAGTACTTTTACTCAAGTGGAGGTCTAAAGGGAGGAGCTTCTACTTTTACTGGAGGAATATTTTACCTTGGGTGTCTCTACTTTAACTCCAGTACATGCTTTGTGTAGTTCATCCACCACTGCCTGTTGGAGAAGATTTAGAGACTGTCGGTAAGCAGAGCAGACAGAACACAAAACATTGTCTCAGAGTGTCTCCTTTCCTCTCTACATTTTATGCCTCAACAGTAAAAATGAGGCACAACAAAAGTTACTGTACCAATCATTGCCTCCATATCAATCTCCACAGACTACTAACTTCTCTTGCAAATCTTTGTAAGCACAGCCCACCTGATATTTCACAGTGGTTCCAAACTGTTCCATGACATAAATGCGAGCGGTGAATCATACCTCCCCTGCTGCTTGGAATTGGACCATTTTGCCAGAATTCCACAAGACTGGAGGGAGCTGGTCTGGGAATGGGAAATGATTAGAATCACAGCAGCAACAAGCATAGTTTTCAGGGCTACTGCTTCACAAGACGCCTAGCATAAACTCACAGTTTTGAACTGCAAAGAAAACTGAAAACAACCATGCTTTCCAACATACAGCTGTTCCTCTGTGTTACATAGGGATAATACAGGATTAAGTGGAATGTCTAGAACATTTGTATTTGTTGCACCTTGAGACTCTAAATCTGTTTTCATGTACTAACAAACTTTGTTCTTTAAAAAAGAAACATTTAAAGGTGAACCCAAAGTGGTTCTTCTATGGCAGTGGGTCAAAGAACCCTTTCTGGTGGCTACGTTATTAAGACTGTATTAACAACACTGAAGACGATTTTTGGAATCGGTCATTGCTTTAGATGACCACAACTAAGAGTGTCTGCATGCAACTCAATATAAAACCAGATAGCCAGCAACAGCACACTGTGGGACACTTTTCCCTGATGTAGTGTAGTGTGTAACACCTCTGCCTTCAACACTGTAGACTAGGGTTCAGTCCCCCGCTTGGGTCAGCACCCTACACTATACCAATGAGTCCTTGGGCAAGACTCCTAACATTACCTTTGCTTACCTGTGTTAAAAAATGATCATATCAGTAAGTCGCTCTGGATAAGAGCGTCAGCCAAATGCCATATAAAAACTAAGCCTGAACCTAGACCAGGGGTCGGCAATATGCAGCTATGGATCTGCATGCGGCTCTTCTACTGCCCTGTTGTGGCTCTACAGCTGAGCTAGATTTGTAGGTAATAATAAAATAATCCTCTTTACAGTAAAATAAAGCTCTGCTGATCGTTCAACACAGTTTAACAGTAAATGGTCTTAAACACAGTTTAACAGTAAATGGTCTCGGAGTAGAGCTGCTGCTCCTATGTTGAGGTGGTTCGGGCATCTGGTAAGGATGGCCCCTGGATGCCTCCCTAGGGAGGTGTTCCAGACATGTCCAATGGAGAGGAGACCCCGGGGAAGACCCAGGACACGTTGGAGGGATTATATCTCTTGACTGTCTTGGGAATGACTCGGTTTCCCTCCGGAAGAGCTGGAGGAGGTGGCGGGGGAGAGGGAGGCCTGGGCCTCTTTGCTTAGGCTGTTGCCCCCGATACCTGGACCCGGATAAGCGGTTGAGGATGGATGGATGGATGGATGGATGGATGGATGGATGGATGGATGGTCTTAAACGCTGGAGTTAATGTAGAACTGCTGATTCACCCCTTTAACCCTGTGGATCAGCGCAGACTGCTGGTCGCCATAGCAACACAGACAACAGTCTCACCTAGTTAGTAGCTAACGAAACGGCAAAGAGAGAGATTTAAGACTAACATCGATAATTTGGAGATGAATGGAGTTATTTGTATATATAATCACTCCAGATGGTTTCCTGATATGTTTAATCTGCAGCCAGAAACTGTCAAACAGTAAAATGTCACAAAGCTGAAGTAGGTTGTTTCTTATTTGCCAAATGCTTATTTGAATTTTCCTGTTCCACCTTAATTGGTGCAGCAATTACATTCTGACACCTCAGGCACCATGTAAGGTGGGAAATTTGAACAAGAGGCTGGTGAATGAGAAGCTGACTTAAGCCTCGTAAAAAAGTCGAACATTGAGAGACATTTTAAAAGAAACTTCCACTTTTATGGAAAAGTGTCCTGCTGGAGATGCGTGAAAAGCGGCTATAACTGGGCTTAAGGTAGTGCAAAGTAACTAAAATGTGATACACAAAAATGAAACTAATTGGTGGCTCTGCAGTTTAGCCCAAGACTAGGCTTAAACCATCTCTGGAAGACTGTCTGAACGTTTGTAGACACCTTCTCATTTAGTGCATTCTCTAAAATCAAATGTATTAATAGGGAGTTTGTCCCTCTTTGCTGCAGTGACAGCTGCTACTCTACAGGGAAGGCTTTCCAGTACACTGTCTTGGGACATTGCTGTCAGGATTTGATTGTATTCAGCTACAAAAGCATTATTGAATTCAGGTACTGACATTGAATGATCAGTTCAGGTACTGAATGGGGCTGCACACAACGAACAGCTCCACAGCCCAATACGGGAGAGCTCTAGGCAAGGCTTCGCACTGGGCATGATGACATTGTGCAGCTGCTCCAGAACATCCCATCCTACTGACAATACTTTTCTACAGAGATTATACAAATTGAACGCTTGTGTCAGCAACACATGCACCTTAAATTACTGAATGCTCTCATTAAAAGGGCTGCCTGGATACTTTTGGAGGTACAGTGTATATTCACACAGCTCTGCTGCTCAAAACCACAGTGGCTGCCAAGGATCTGCCAACAATGCCCATAACATTGTCCTTTGTTCTGACCAAATGATAGTTGTGGAAGGGAAAATCATTCCCTTTGCTGGGCTCAAAAGCACCCTTTGGTGTAGCTCACCCCTTAACCACCAGACGGAAGGCAAGGACATATATTTTTCCAAGCTATGATATGTGTTCTTCAGATAACCAGCAGGTCAAGTGGGAAAACATTCCTCCTTCAATTAGCACTGTTATACGGCTTGGTTCACGCAACACTGAGTATCTGAAGCTAATGATGGGGTGAGTTTATGATGACTGCTCTGCCATGGCATGGCTGCATCCGCCTATGCCATCTCATGTCCAGCTGACGGGCCGAAAAGAATATAGGGTAGTGGCCAAGTGACCCAGCCCGTTTCTCTTGGACAAGCTGCTCTTTATTCTGCAGCCTGTTTTTTTATGCTTCCTGGAATATTTCACACTTCCATCACTGAGATCATAATGTCCTGGGAGAGAAAATGCACCACAGAGGTGCAATGATGTCCTCTGGAAATGTAGTCACTCTCTCACACTCTTCTAAAAATCAACAGGACTTGCAGAGGACAAATTGTTACCTTTCAGAGAAGAGACAGGCAGAGGCAGAGCAAGAAAGCAACCATAATTAGAATCTAAGTTTGGTCAGTAGCTGAATGCATCTTGAGACCGTTCGGTCTGGGTCTGACCCGATATGACCCACGGAACCAAGTTTTAAATCCATTTCTGACCTGAGTTCAGCCCAAACCTGACCACAACCAACAGGACTGAATAAAACTCCAGATTTCTAATGATAGTGCCTGATAGATAACTTTGGCATAATGTTTAGGCAAAATCATAGTTAAGTCTGCCTATCAGCTCCAAAATTAAGTTAAAATTCTACTTTATTCATTTATTTTTTAATATATATTTAGTTGCCACTCAACTCCTTTAAACAAAAGCTTTTAGTCTTTATAAACTTTGCATAATGCAGAGATTTCTGGCCTCATAGCTGCCGCCAACAGAGATGGGGACTCGATTTGAGCTCGAGTTGCATGTCGCAGACTTATGACTTATGTTTTCAGCAGAAAACAACAGTAAAATACATTAAATCAATATAACAGGGTAAACTAATAAAATCTTTTGTTTCCATTCTGAGCTGTGTGATGTTTACATGTGAGTTTTGCTACAGTCAGGTACAGGCATTACTGCAGGGCTCACAGAGGCATCAGATTACATACAGCTTCAAATAACAAGTCCTTCATTATAGAAAAGCGTTCAGTGTGAGGGACAGAGCTGAAGAAATACGTGTAGTAAATGCAGTGTTTAAAATAAAAAGGGAAAACAACTTGAAATGAATGGCCAGTCTGTAGCTACTAGCTACTGTGATAGCTATAGCTGATGTTTCAAGCTAATCTAGCTGAGGTTCTAGTAAATTACAGGTTAAACAAACTGCCCCGTGCCCCGATGACAGCTGCGAGAGCCGGCAGGAAGGCGGGGCGTGAATCCCGAACACCGCAGAGGCGTGCGAGTGACTGCGGGAGGAGGACGTCAGCAGCCAGCGAGGGGACGATAATGATGATGATGACCACAAGAGGCATGAAGGCAGCATGCAAGTCTCAAACTCCTCAACACCCAGGCCTTGCCTCCTGCTTCCTTCACTACACCTTACGTTCGACCAGGACAGGCAAGCTGCAGAGTCTGGGCTGCGACATGGAGACTGAGCAACGAGCTCTCATCCCCTCCTGGCTCAATTCCTGACTTTTAAAAGAGCAGAGAGGGAATAGAGAGAAAGAGAGGGACGAGCAGTGGCAGCAGAAGAAAAGACTGAAGAGCTGAATAGCTTTGTTTGGAGAAAAGGACTGAAAAGCGGCCAGCATAGGATTTGGTTGTGACTTGTTTTGCTCGTGTTTGGTGTGAAAATGAAAGTTAAATGGCTGCTGTGACCTTCAGCCCGGCCTCCAGTGTCCTTCATGAGCCCAGCGTAGCTCAGGTCATGCCACATAAAGCTACTAAAATTTCAGCTAGATTAGTTATAGCTATTAATCTGGAAGAAAAAAAAGAAAAAATGGTATATGTTGTGTTTTAGCTGCTGGTGTGCTGGTCAACCAGTATAACAATGCTGGGTGACCAGCTAAACCAAAACCAGACCAGCATAACCCAACATATACCTTGTTTCTGTAGGGGGAACTGAAGTGCTACATGCATTTGGCTACTTTTTATCAATCAATCAATCAATCAACCTTTATTTTGACTCGGAAGTACATTGAGGGCAACCCTCATTTTCAATGTAGCCGAGCATTTACAAAAACAGGGATTGACATGACAAAGAAAATAGTAACTACATTTAATCATTTTAAATTAAAAGAAAATTTAAAATAACAGTGAATAAAAGATAAAAGTAGATAAAAAATAGAACTTGAGATTTTAAATGGTAAGAAATTAAGATCAAAAATAGATAAGAAATTAGTAAAGTAATAGTACAATATCACAAATAAAAAAAAAAGTAATCATAAAAACTTAAAATGAGAGGAAATAAATAAATAAATAAAAAGAGATATTAAAAAAAAAAAAAAGTTTAGTTTAGATATCAAGCACATTAGCTAGCAGACTAGTTATAACTGCTGGTTAATCTAGCTGAAGTTTTAGTACGTTACAGATCACACTCCTTGAGCGAACTCACTAAAACTCACTATAAAACCTACAGACTTACCAAGAATATCAAGATGTTTTGCTTATTTCCTTTAAACAGTGCTTTTACTGCATGACGCACTTCAGTTGTATCTTTCAGTTTGGGTGTAACGTGGGGGAGCGATGATGAGGTGGACGCATGTGCAGAGAGAAGTGAGATTTATTAGGGGCAAATCTATTCTCAGGGTATAGACAGTCCAGGGTCAGAGAGCCAACACGGATAGAACGAGGGACAGACATTACAAAAAAAGGAAAACAGACTAAACAAACAACAGAGGCCAGCTGAATAAACACCAAATGATACATATATAGACATATGTATATACATACATATGTATAGAAACAAGGAGGTAGGACCAGGAAGAAACAAAACAAGGAAGCAAAACAAAAGCACATGGACTGGGAGGGGCCAATCGTGAGTTTTTCTGTAATAAAAGCTGGGTCAGTTGAAGCCATGTTGAGCTTGAGAGGTTTTCCATAGGGTTTATTTTGTACAATGCAATGCCAACAGTTAAAATTCAGCATAAATTTCCTAACTAACAACATCGAGACTTGCATGCACTCACACTCGCTTGGACTCATAAGCTGGACATAAGCTCAAAAAGCAACAGATAAAACACTAGCAATGAAACTAAGGTGGAAGAATAAAGTAAAGAGAATAAACTGATGCGGGCTGAGGTCTGATGTTCAATTCAAACACTGTCGCGCTTCAAAGTCAAACCCTGGCGCACTTTTAGCAAACCGAAGACTCGAGGCAATGTGGGATAGCAACATTTGCTAAGCCATGACTGTAGGACTGAGAACATGAAGCAGGACTTTAGTGAAAAGCATAGAGATTTTGTTAGCCAAAGGACTGATGTCCAAACGCTAACTAACCCAATATGAATAGTCGGGATGGACCTGGCAGGTTTGGACTAACATTTTAAACTGTAAATTGATATGAGCGTATCTTTGTGAAACCAGTCCAGAAGGACATGAGCAGTGACACAGCATCAAGGAATGGACCAATGCCATGCTACCTCAGTTACACACCCACAGAAACACTTCTGCCTTCCTTTGGCAGCTGGACTGACCAGGAAACCTAGGCAACAGAATGTGTTCCACTGAACCAAAGTAAAGAGTGAGATATTCTGTGCTTTTCACGTCACATCAATTTCCATCTATCAATGATTTCATCTGTTTGTTCAGTTTCCCTGACACTGCAGCAATCTGGCAACTTGCTTTAGTTGTGTGAGTGTTGCTATTCACCTGCCAATTTGGCGGTGCTGCCTGACTTCTAACATGAAAGCGCTGACATCGTCTTCATCCATCTAAGTTTCCACCTACTGACTATGTCTGTTTATGCATGTACAGGGCAACAGGTCCTAGTATGACTGCATGTTTATGCTTGATTATCCAAATCCTAATGCTGGCCTTGTTTCTGATACCTCACACACAGAAACTGAAGAACCATTCAATGGATGAAGAGTTGGCAGACATGCATTTTTGGGTAGGCCTGTGAAAAAAGTACACTTGGTAGATAAAATTTTCAACATGCTCTGTCCCACGATATCATAACATCAGGCTGTGGCCTATTGCTGACAGCACTGCAGGTGTCACCCTACCTGTTCCAACAATTCCATAATATGATAGTATAAAACAACAGCAAAGCTGCGTAAACATCAACCAGAATACACAATACACACATACACAACCAACACTGCAACAACCTTCACTATGAAACAGGCATCCACTCAGCACACGCAAGACTTTTGCTCACTGAAGACGACATAACCGAGTTAAAATCAGACAGCTGAGACGTACAAAGATGTTCACAACAAACTTTACAACCTAAACCTAATCTTGGTAAGCTAAAGCACACTGACACAGTGGATATGAAAATGTGCTTGTGGGTCACCTGTAAACAGTGGAGGACAGTAACTGAGTAAATGTAATTAGTTTCTGTACTTTAGTATTTTTGGTGTATCTGTACTGAAGTTTCTCCGTTCTGGGCGACTTTTTCCTTTCACTCCACTACATTTTAGAGTCTAATATCGACTTTTTCCTCCTACATTTTGAGAAATCTGTCGTTCCTTTTGGTTTCTGTGTGTATAAAAACGTAACATGTCAAAACGAAAGAAGCGCAAAGCCAGAGCACCAATCAGGGCCCAGCGGTCACTTTGTTTAGAGCTGGTTTTGACCTGTTGGTCATACCGACCCAGTGCAGCACGCGGTTCAACGTCAGCGCAGCAGCGTCAAACTTTGGGAGAGTCTGTTCAACATAAATGAAGAACTAACCTAACTTTGTGTAAATAGAGCTCAATATAGAAATATGTCCACATATGCAGTCGAGACTGACGCGGCTTTTTTCTGAATTTCTACAAACACCAGTTCATTTTATAGTAAATGAGTTTGGGCTGGTTTATGTTTATGAACAGACGCCTACAGATCAACATAGTAAAGGAGCTCATCTGTGATCCTGAGTTTAAAGCCAGTTTTTATTCAACTTAAACTTGGAACTAAGTTGTAAATAAATCTGAAACTGAAACTTTGCTTGTGTGTAAAAAGTGATTTCAGAGCCACTCGGTTCTCCCTGATGGAAACTGTTTACCTTCAGTGTTTTGTGCTTCTGATCATTTTAATAGACGTCAGCGTCACTAATTAATGACGTTCTATTAAAAGACTGGTTTACCAAGAGAGACGCTGGAGGACTTTCACCTGAAATGAGTTCATGAAGCCAGTGTGGTTATAAAAATGATAACAGGACCAGATCAGAGCCAGAATTACTCTTTTAGTACTTTTACTTTATACTTAAGTACATTTGAAGGTAAATACTTTAGTACATTTACTCAATTGGAGGTCTAAAGGGAGGAACTTCTACTTTTACTGTCTCTACTTTAACTCAAGAACATGGTTTGTGTAGTTCATCCACTGTAACGGAAGTGATACCAGAGAACTTGCACTAAAGGGATGGACACATAGAAAATGGCTCACTCAATGGCTTCCCTCTCTGTCTGGATCTTTTATTGTTCCCACACACACACAATCCATTTTCAGATTATGTTTGCTACAACTGCACATAAGATCTATAAAAGTGAGAAAAAAAAAAAAGAAAAAATTTCCCAGTGAAGTGCAACTGGTGCCAAAAACCACTGCCATCTGCATAGAACATTGCCTGTAGCTCCGTCGGGAATTAAAGTATTAAATTCAGTTAAATATGTACTAACACGTGTCAAACATGCAGCACTAAAGTGCTATGTCTATTATTACAGATCAGGCTTGCAACAGTTTATTTAGTTCTCAGAAGTACATATATATTCCTAAAAGATGAGATTTATTCACAGAGCTTTTTCTACATGACTTACCTCCAGCAAAGTACAAAGCGTTGCTAGGGGTAAGGGAAGTGCGAAGGGACAAAATGAAGAGACTTTGGCGGCTGCCCACATTTGTCAGCAGGGACTTGCAGACCACGCGAGCACACTGAACCTTTATGCAGTACTAATACAGGATTAACCAGTATTTTTTTAGGAAAAAGACATATAAAACAACAATGTAGCTCTTAATAACAAGAAATATGGAACAACAATTGAGTAATTATAAACTATAATTCTGGAAGATTCACACAAGTAGGCCTTAACAAGACTCGGGGCTGTGTACTGGTTCGGTCGGCGATAGGTAGTGAGGACGAGCAAACAAAGGAGAGCGAAGGACTCGGAATCGGAGTTCACTGGGGCTACAATGTAGAAACACAACTGCTTCGGCTACTCGTTGCTGGAGGTCTGAGAGAAACTATAACAACTCTCGGCTGCTTCTTCCCTCTTTTGACTCCAATCCCTCCACAAACGTCACACTGATGACTTTCTTCATTTAACAGCAGCCTTAGTGACTGAAACATTCACAGCTTATTCAAACTAACAGTTATTGTAATAGTTGCAAATTATTGCTCTTGCAATATTATTATTATTAAATTTTTCTTTTTGTCACTCATGTATATCTTACCTTTGTTGACTTGATGCATTGAAGCAGACGTTTGCTTTGACATTTTGGCAAAGCCCAATTTAGCTTTTATAATAAATAAGCATTATAAGAACTAGATACGCAGACGACTGGTGACAACGTTTCTAAATCTATTGTTTACATTGAAAATGGGTAGAAAACAACATACTTCACTATGTCAGGGGTGGGATCTCAACTTTACTCCCCAATTCAAAAACTGTCATGCTTCAAAGTCAAACCCTAGCACACTTTTATCAAATCGAAGACTTGAGGCAATGTGGGATAGCAGAGTAGGGCTGAGAAAATAAGGCTAGAGATTTTATTAGCCATAATACAGTTTTAGCGCTCACAGAAAACAAATCATATTTCAGTATCTTAAGAAATGCAGCTCAATTAATATCTTGTGTGATGAATCTGGGTGGGCCTAATCCTACCTGTGGCTAAACTCTTGGATTTTGTAAATACAAAGTGCTAGTTTCTTTTTAAGGTCATGGCAGCCAAAAAGAGAACCTCTGAAACTGTGGCTTAAGTCATCTGCTCCTACTGCTTTGATCTGGCTCCACAACTTCAGAGACATTGCCCTCTTGGAATGTACAGCTATGATAAATAAGGCCAAACCAAACGATTTTATCACAGATGAATACTGAGAAAGAGAAACAATATAATAAGAGATCAGTGACTTCTAAACTAAATGACCCTTCAAGGTCTACAGGTGAGTGAAAACTCTCATATGCAAAGCTTTGGGGTCCCTGGACAAATGGTTGATATTCTTAATGAAAATAAGTGAACATGTCCTCTACAGAGAACACACATGTGAATATTTTAATGCACAATTACTGTTAATTTGTTGAATTTAACATACTGGGAAAAATGCAGCTTGCACCAAGTTATGGCATTTCATATGGCTGCTGCAGAAACAAAACCTTGTAACTCCATTTTTATTGTTTTTCAGTTTTTGTAAAGTACCCATTGTTGTTTACACTACGTGTAAATTTCATGATGAATGGACCTAAAGAAATGACCCAAAATTACTTTGAGAAAAGTCTGGTTCCATTGACTTACATTAAAAGTAGAGTATGTTTTTCCTTCTCCTGTAAAGTTCTCATTATGGAGTTACGAGGTTTTGTTCCAATAACAGCAATATTCCATGTTTCAATTTTTTTCTTATATTTGACTCAACAAATACAGATTGTTAAGATGTCATATTTATGTTCTCGTTTTTTTGTTTAGAAAATCGTAATTTC
Organism: Pygocentrus nattereri; assembly: GCF_015220715.1. Lineage (NCBI taxonomy): Eukaryota > Metazoa > Chordata > Actinopteri > Characiformes > Serrasalmidae > Pygocentrus > Pygocentrus nattereri. The sequence goes on from NC_051211.1 coordinate 53,195,997, forward strand.
ATGAACTTTTGTATATGATTATACTGGACATGTGGCAGTCTTTATGGCTCCTGAATTGCCATATAAGCAATGGGCCTAACATTGGGAGATCATGAGATCAATTCCCTGTGATGCCACAGCCATCCATGAGTCCAAAGCGAGCACGACTAGCTTTTCTCACTGCAACAAAAATCTGTCTTGTCAAGTACAATTATCTTGAGTATAGTCAGGAAATGTAATATTTCTCCTGTTCATTTAGTTGTAAACTTAATTTAAGATTATTTGATTTATTCGAGATTTTTTTTTACTTGCTTTAGTTAATTTTGTTAAGTAAAAATATCTTACTGAACAGGTAGATCATTTATTTGTCACGATTGGCCCGTCCAAGTCTCCTCATGTGCTTTTGTTTACCTTTTAGTCCTGTAATGTGCTTTTGTTTTGATTTCTTCACAGTCCGCCCCCCTTGTTTTCTGACTCCGCATCTGATTGTTCCCACCTGTTTTCCACCTGTGTCCTGTTATCCGTATTGGATACGGTGTACCTGCTCTCCGTATTGGATACCTGAATCTGGGCCGTCTTGACCACAACCCTGGATTTGCCCAAAATAAAACTCGCTTATCTCAGCGTTTGCGTCCACCTCCTCACTCCCTGGTGTCACATTATTTTGCTGGTTTCAAGCATATTTTTTAAAACAAGCAAAAGTATCTGCCAATATAGTGATAATATATAGTATATTTCACTTAACAAAAGTTCTTAAAACACAGAAAACGTCTAGAAATTAGTTAAATAATCTTAATTTACACTTGCAATCAATCCCACAGGAGAAATATTAGATTTATTGACTATATGTAACCCTTGTGTGATGTGATGTTGATGTGTGTGTTACTCAGTGGTCTGCTGGTCCCACCACATTATTGTTTTATTAAATCAATACAGCCACAACAATTTATGTAAAAATGCCAGATGTTTAAAATATCACAAGTGTCCAGCGTAGGGTTCTAATGTAGCAGCTGTAGCCAGTCAGCAGCTTGTCCATGTTTTAGACTCTCTCACACACACACACACTAACAGCAGGCCAAGTAGGAGGAGAACAGAGTGAAGGACACAGCACCTCCACACTTTTACTCCCCGCAGGTTCAGCCCAACACCACATGTGTAATATAAATGTGTGGACAGAGTGAAGAGCCTGGAAATGGGTTATTTTATATGTGAGCAAAGGCCAAGAACCTTTTTCTTTTGGTAAACATTGAAAAAGAGTCCCACAGACCCCAAAACCACACAAGGGTTAATATAATGAGCTGTCCAATGGTGTTGCATAAGTGGAAGTGTGAAAAGACGCTGTGTCACTTCATGTGTCTTGTAGGAAGCTCATGATACCCTGCCATAGGGAAAGATCTAGCTTGCAAGTGATGTGAATTGGGTAAGATAATAAAAAGAAGTCCCATGTGCTGTAAGAGTTCTATGCTAATTAAAGGTTTTGCCTAGAAATGTGTACCCAAGCCAAGAACCATTTAGGAACTTTTCTCTTCCAGAGTGCAGCTGGTGTGGTTCACTAGCCCAGAGACTTCCTAGTATCTCCTGTTTACCTGCACAGTCTGCCTGACAGCCTCTCTTGTGGTGATGGAATGCTTTCTTAGCTAAGTGAACTTTTAGGCCTTTACCTCATTCCAGCTTGGCTGGGAGTCTTGCTGCTGACCGCGTATGATACACATTTTAAACATCTGCATCTGCTCAATGACTCCTCCCCTCTGAACATCTGATCTCAGAGTGAGCAATCTGGCAGCTGGGGTTGGCATGGTGGCTGTTGGGCCTGATTTATGTTCGACAGGAGGTTTTGGTGTGAGGAAGCAGGCCGATGTGTCCTGGCTGGGCTGGTCTGACAGGAAGAAATGCAGCAAAAACATGTCATAAATATGTTTCTGACGTGTGTTATAAACTACGTTGCCTGCCGTTTGGGGACACCCAGCTTTTCAAAATGTTTAAACACTAATGAGTATCTTTGCTGGATTGCAGCAAAGTGTTAAACAGAAAGCTGTTCACTGCAAAATGTAAATGAACTACAGGGAGATTCACTCGAAAGAGGCCCCGAATATTCTGTAATAACTCTCACTAGGATGAAGCAATCTGAGCTAAACAACATGCAATGATCTCCTCAGTATACGGAGCATCCAGCATCGCATGCAATGCATATGTTTACACATACGTCAAGATGTGTATCGTTTTTTTTTTTGGTTCAAATAGCTTCATCCTAATGGGAGTTACAGCAGAATATTCGGGGCCTCTTTCGAGTGAATCTCCCTGTACCATTTCCAGCATGCTCGTTGTTGTGATGTCAGCACTTAAACCTTTCAGGTGTCAGGCAATACAAAATATACACTCATGCTAGTAAAAGGTTGGACCCCCTTTTGCCTTCAGAACTGCTTTAATTCTTCTTGTCAGACTTTCAACAAGGTGTTGGAAACGTTCCTCAGAGATGCTGCTTGGTTATTTGAGTTCCTGCTGCCTTTCTATCATCTGGAACCAGTCTGCCCATTCTCCTCTGACCTCTCACATCAACAAGGCATTTTCGTCCACACAACTGACCGCTCACTGGATATTTCCTCTTTTTCGGACCGTTCTCTGTAAACCCTAGAGATATTTGTGTGTGAAAATCCCAGCAGATCAGCAGTTTCTGAAATACTCAGACCAGCCCGTCTGGAACCAACAGCCACGCCACGTTCAAAGTCCCTTAAATCCCCTTTCTTCCCCGTTCTGATGCTCGGTCTGCACTTCAGCAAGTCGTCTTGACCTCCTCTACATGCCTGAATGCAGTGAGTTGCGGCCATGCGATTGACTGGTGTACCTAATAAAGTGGCCGGTGAGCGTATTTAATAAACTAAATGCAGTAAATTATTAATGATTTTATGTTAAAACCTTCGCAAAACCTATTTTTCTTACATAAGCTAATCTGAAAATGTAACTATTTTCCTAAAGAAACCCTTGAAGAACCTTCTTTTTTAAGACTGTAGCCCACTGACCGTTTATGACCACTCCTCCTTCGGCCTGCTGCTCTCGAAGCACAGTGGAAGGCTTTGGTGTACTTTCTCTTGCTGAAATACAGAGCAGTGCTGGAATATTCTGCGAAAACATAATAAAGGCTGAGCCTGCGGAGGGGAGGATGAGAGGAACAGAGGGAGTGTGCGGAGATAGAGAGAAATAGTGGAGACATAGTAGGGCGGTATGTAGGCCGTGATGATAATGATGAGTCTGTGTGCCAAAATCACCATCAAAGGCCAGACTGGGAACCATAACACCTTTACCAAACAGGAACACAGAGAGCAGATGAATCTCCCCGACGGCCTTGGCTCGCTTTAAAAGGGTAATTATGTCTGAACGAGTTCCCACCTCCTCTTCAAAAGAACAAGTATGGACCTCTTTCTCTGGCATACAAACACTGGAGCTCAAGCTATGAAACGTGATACGCCGAGAGACGGTCAATTAAAAGGAGGTGTAAAACCAGCACCTCTAATTTCTCCACTTTCAGGCTTTTTCAGGTTCGCGTCTTCCAGATTAGAAGGTAAATCGGGAAGTGTGAGCTCGGTGCTCCGAGATGAATCACTGCGCACGCTTTGCGGTGAACCTCGGTGCAGGAAAACACCACGAGCTCAAGACTATGAAGTTTACTAACCCAAGTGTCTCGGCTTTCCTGCGCCGTGGGCTGTCGCCTGTGACTGTGGTGTCATATGCTTGTTTTCCACTCAGCTAATGAAGCTCCTCAGCACTCACTGACTGACATTTAGGACAGTGCAGAAAAAAAAAAAACAAAACAGAGAAAACAGTGAGGAAAATGGAGCGTTTGGTTCAGGCCGCTTAGGTAATGTCTGCTCCAGAGGAAACATTGTGTCCCGGAGCATATTTTTCCCATCAGTGAGAGAAAAAAGAAGGCAAAAGAGACGCGGCAGTGTTTTGTAACCCTGCGCGCTTGCATGTTAAACGGGGCCTCGTACAGCACGGCAACCCCGCTGCCTCCTTCACACTGTCCACAGAGTCCATCGGAGAGGACTGAGGGGACCATGGCAACAGAATGTCAAGGGAGACCGGCCGACAGGGGAGATAAACAGTGCTGTGAAAAAGGGTTTGCCCCCTTCCCAATTTCTTCTATTTTTGCATATTTGTCACACTGAGGGCCGTAACTAGGATGAAAGTCCATTTTGCAGAAATATGACCTGCATATAACTGATAAATACACCGGTCAGGCGTAACATCATGACCACCTCCTTGTCCACTGTATAGCTGCACTCTGTAGTTCTACAGTTACAGACTGTAGTCCATCTGTTTCTCTGATACTCTGTTACCCTGTTCTTCAGTGGTCAGGACCCCCATGGACCCTCACAGAGCAGGTACTATTTGGGTGGTGGGTCATTCTCAGCACTGACGTGGTGGTGGTGTGTTAGTGTGTTGTGCTGGTATGAGTGGATCAGACCTCAGTGTCACTGCTGGACTGAGAATAGTCTTGTCTCTTTCGCATCTCTGTCCTCACTGATTACTTAACTTGATTAATTAACTTTCTCTTGCAGGTTGTTCTCATCTAATCACTATGATAGTCAACAATGGAGCCTGTCGCATAAACTGAGCAGCTACTTTTATCTAGATTAAAGCCTGATGCCTTAGCCAGCGACATTACGGACAGTCCAAACAGTAATGAAACACAGGGTTTACCTTTAACAGTCTTAATGTGTTCACTGCACTCATAAATTATTAGCTAGATACACATTAACCACTGCAGTGTTATATGTTAGTGAATAGCATTTGTCCTGTATAACTGAACATCCCAAGAAGTTACTCTGGTATTCAGGGCAGCATAGCGTCTCATACAGAGATAAACAGAGTGGGCAGTTCAGTCTAGGGCCAAGCCTCAGCTGTCCTGAGGTCACCTGAGAACCAGTCACTGCTCACTGGGTAGTTATGTCACTTTTCTCCACTCTGATACTCATAAAACCCTCCAGAAAACATCTGAAACTACTGGTATCCAGACCTCAGTGTCCACATTGCAGGTTACAGCAATCGTCACACTTGAATTAATCAGATCACTAAAATACGTTCCATGTTAGACAAGGATAGCCTATGGAAACACAGAGTGCTGTGATTATTTCATTTATTGAAGGAAAAATGCTGTTCAGTCCTACCTGCCCCCCTGTGAAAAGAGACCACGTTCTAAAGGGATTCAAATACAGTTGCTATACAAATTT
>NC_051211.1:53203703-53258703 GCF_015220715.1 Pygocentrus nattereri
AAAGGCCCTCGGGTAGGGAGGAACACTTAACCAGGAAGGGTGACCCGAGCACTGAGGCATCTCAGGGTAAAGAACAGTCCTCAGGGGACGAAGGACAGTGAGCCTATGTAGTTCTCCAGAACAAGGTCCATTTCTCACTGACCACTGCTGCCCTATTGCTCATGCCTGCTAGCTTAGCTTGTGCCCCCTTATAAAAAAGTTTATTCAAGTGTGCTATTGAACTTCTATACGTCTTTAAAAATACAAATTAATCAATATACTTTTGGTATACTTTACTTATCAGAGATGTACTTTAGTATACTTGGCTTATGCAGTACTGTGCGAAAGTCTGAGGCACCCAAGACACATTTTCAAAATCAATTTATTTGTGTAGTTTTTTGTGCGTTTATTTGCTGAGAAAAGGGTTAATATTTGAAGAAACAAAATTTATGTATATATATATATATATTTGGATGTTTGTGTGTGTGTTTACCCATCTCCAAGCTTCTCCTCGAGGAAGCCCAGTATTATATGTAGTTAAAAAGCAGCTCCTGGTTTGACCAATCAGTGCTCAGTAAATTGAGCTCATGATGTCATTGATGATATTAACGAGTCTCTGTGGCGGCTGTGAAGGTGTCGAGGAAAAATATGGACCCGAGAAATTCTTGTTACTTTTTATTGTTTTTCTGTTTATCTGAATTATGAATACGACTTTATTCTAATGTATATTGTGATAAACTCACTGCTGAGGTCAACTGGTTAAAACTTTGCTTAGACGCATTCGCTGTGTCAACTTTTCCACAAGCTTCTGCAGTGTCACAGCATTTATTTCTGTCCAGAGTTGCATTAATTTCTCCCCCAGATCTTGTACTGATGATGGGACATTGGGACCACTGCGCAAAGTCTTCTCCAGCACATCCCTAAGCTTCTCAATGGGGTTCAGGTCTGGACTCTGGTGGCCAATCCATGTGTGAAAATGATGTCTCTTGACATCTCAATGAACCACTCTTTCACAATTTGAGCCCGAAGAATCCTGGCATTGTCATCTTGGAATATGCCCGTGACATCAGGGAAGAAAAAATCCATTGATGGAATAACCTGGTCGTTCAGTATATTCAGGTAGTCAGCTGACCCCATTCTTTGGGCACATAACATTGCTGAACCTAGACCAAGCACTGCCCCCACAGGCCTGGACAGTAGGCACGAGGCATGATGGAACAAGGTAAATCCGGACTCATCGGACCACATGACCTTCTTCCATTGCTCCAGAGTCCAATCTTTATGCTCCCTAGCAAATTGAAGCCGTTTTTGCTGGTTAGCCTCACTGATAAGTGGTTCTCTTAAGGCTACACAGCTGTTTAGTCCCAATCCCTTGAGTTCCCGCCGCACTGTGGGTGTGGAAACGCTCTCACTTTCACTATTAAACACATCTCTGAGTTCTTCTGTTGTTTTTCTGCGATTTGATTTGACCAAACGTTTGTGATCTTTTTCTGACCACATTCCTTCCTCGAAGACAGTCCTTAACCCGATTTTAGTACTTTCAGTGATCTCCTTAGATGTTTTCTCGCATTGCATGCCAATAATTTGACCCCTCTGAAACAGATGAACTTTTCCACGACCACAGGACGTGTCTTTCCACATGGTTGTTTAACAAATGAGAAGCTACTCACTGCATCAGTCGGGGTTAAATAACTTGTTGCCAGATGAAACATAATCACTCACGCAGTAGGAGGCTCTTACCTGTTTGCTTAGTTCAATCCAGGTGGTGACCTTTTTTTGACCAGGCAGTGTATATATATATATTTATTATAGCTTCTTAACGAGCAGCTTGTTGCTACGTCCCAAACTGTCACACAGTACCATTCGCCAAACAGTGTCTGACCTTCAGAGTCGGACCAAATCAGACTGAGCCATAAAACTGACCCAATATCAGGTTCAGCTCAGTTTGGTCAGTTTCTCCAGATCAGTATTAATGTTGTTTTTTTCCAGCCGGTCTTTAAAGCTTCTTACAGCCCGTTTAGTTTGGCGAATGGTGTTGGGTTCATTTCTGGCTGATTCCAGGTTGTTCAGCTGTTCTTCTGTCACAGCTGCCGACTGAAAAGCTGCTCAGTGGTGACGACAGTTTGGGAATTTAGTGTCGTCTCGTCTTCAGAGTCGGACCAAATCGGCTGTCGGTCAAATGTGATCTTAACAGTGTCCGTTTGTGTGTGTTATATATAGTCCATCCCTTCTAGAAAAACTAGCATAGCACAGCTGATCTCTAGCAAAAACCAGCATATGGTGTGCTAAACCAGTACCAGCCCAGCATAGACCAGCTTAGGCCAGCATGGAATTCATGCTGTTTTTTGAGCAGGGATGTTATTGTTAAATCTGCCCAAAAAAGCAGGAAATCCCATAGAGCTGCTAAATGGGTTTTATCTTTGCTGTGGTCATTTAATAAGGAAAACCTCACCAATTCATGTTTTTGTGCAATAAACTCTACTATAATATGATATGTTTATGATAATATCACCAAAACGTTTATTAAATGGGGGCCATCATGGGCTGGAGATTAGGGAACCAGCTGTTTCACTGGAAAGTCACTGATTTGATCCCCTGAGCTGACAGGACATGAATGAAGTACCTGTGAGCAAGACACCTAACCCCCAACAGCTCCCCAGGCGCTGTGGATAGGGCTGCCCACTGCTCTGGGCAAGTGTGCTCACTGCCCATTAGTGTGTGTGTGTGTGTGTGTGTGCGCATTCACTAGGGTGTATGTGGTGTTTCGCTGCACAGACGGGTTAAATGCGGAGGTCATTTCCCTGCTGTGATAACAATACAGGTTAACTTAAATGGCTGCAATGTGCATTAATAGTGTATATAGTATAATGGAAAGTCTCACACCGGAAACCTCTTATCTGTGTTAAAATCTCAGCACACCACAGCCTCTAGTGGTTTACTGCTTCATTAAACCTGCACCTGAACGGTACATGGAGATTGTTCAACCACCATAAATTCTGTCCTTTTTTCTTTTTCTTAAAAAACAAGAACGAACTATGTGCAGCTACGACAGATTATCGTGTATGCATCATCAATGCCAGGCTGTCCTAAGCTGTGAGTCCAGATTCTGAAGCTGACGTGAATTTGGTAAGGACGTCTTCTACAGTCGAAGAGTAGATAGAGTTAATAGAGCTACAGTGAAGAAATGTCATGATCTCAAGAAGACAAACAACAACAGCCAGAAATCTGTTAGCAGAGGTAGCTGTAGTCGTTTTTCAGTTTGTGGCATCGTTTGAAAGTACCTGTGCTCCTGTACACTGAGGGTGAATTTCATGATGAAGGGACCATGAGAAGTGACCCAAAATGAATTGGAAAAAAATCTGGTTCCATTGACTTACATTAAAAGTAGAGCGTGTTTTTTCCTTCTCCTGTAAAGTTACCATTTTGGAGATACGAGGTTTTGAGGCGACAGCAGTGGTACACATTTATTTGCATTACAAGTTGAGCATTTACCTTGTAAACGCAGTCAGTAGTCTCTGTATTAGTGACCTGTGGATCTGTAGGAGGAGTGTCCTGAAAAGCAAACTCAGTGGCCCCCTTGTGGAGCCACTAGTTTTCCACCTCCCCAATATATATATATATATATATATATATATATATATATATATAGAGAGAGAGAGAGAGAGAGAGAGAGAGAGAGAGAGAGAGAGAGAGAGAGTATGTGCGTGCAGTCCTGCATTCTTGCATGATAGCAAAAGCGTCTAATGTCTTTACCACCGGTGAGAGAGGGATGGATAGAGGGACGGTGAGAGAGCGCATCTGCTGTATCCACTTGTGTACATATGCAAATGTGCTCGTGCATAAGAGGGAGTGTGTGAATATAGAGGTCCGTCTGGCTCCCACGGTCATGTCTCTGACTCTCTCTCTCTCTTTCTCCTCCTCTCTGTCTCCTCCTCCTCTTTCTCCCTGTGGCTCTCTCTCTCTCCCTGCTCTTCTCTGACTCAGGCGCCACCTCACTCTGGCATGTGGAACTGCGCTGGACTGCTTCTGTCGTTTCTTTGCAAAGAGAGATTATGAAAGTTAAGACAGCTTTTAATATTTAGAATTCACTGCAGATCCTTCGCAGATGTTGATCTTGTCTATGTAAGCAGCCAGGGCCCACCTGCAGGCCCAAAGTTTTATTACACACTTGTATGAACTAAGAACAGCTCAAACAGTCTGTATTGAAGTCTCTGTAGTTGCATAATAGTCCTTAGTATGCAACAAGCCTTGATTTTCAGCGGTCAACTAAATAGCTATTAAATTCAACCAAACTTTAAGCTGAATGTAACAGAGTCTATTACGAATAACCCAACAACCTTCCCTTAACATCAGTCCAATTCTCCCTGAAACTGTTGAGCACCAGATAGTCTATTAACAATTCAAGCATCTGTATATAAACAATAGGGGACCTTCAAAATAAAGTGTGGCCCAAAGGTCTGGGTCAGTCTGATTATGGGGGTCTTTCCTTTTTTTTAAAATGCATTAATAATATCCAACGTCTCATCGCCATCACATCAAAACCTTCTCACACCATTTTTAACATTTTTATTTGTTTACAACACAAACGAACCGATAGACACAGAGCATATATATATATATATATATATATATATATATATTCATCCATCCATCCATCCATCCATCCATCCATCCATCCATCCATCCAACCATCCATCCATTTTCTAAGCCACTTCTCCGTCAGGGTCGCGGGGGGTGCTGGAGCCTATCCCAGCAGTCATCGGGCGGATGAATATATATATATATATATTCTCTATAATTCAATCGTGAAGATGCAAACAGAGCAAATCAGAGTGCTTTGGTGTGAAACAGTTGATTGTAGAGTCTCAGATCTCTTTACAGTGGTGCTGATGGGAACCAGGGGTCGCCATGACTACAACACAAATACAGACATTTTATTTACTATCCAGAACCACCAGAGAACCCACACGAGTCTATATGTAATGATGATGATTGGGGAGTATTTTGTCTTTTATCTCTGCCACCAAAATGCACTTTAGGTCAGAACATTCTCACAACTATCATAAAACAGCGTCTCAGGCATCAGGCAGTGAATTCAGAACCAGCTCATGTAGGAACTTTCTGTGAGGAGCTTTTGGACGTGGACGTCTGGTTCCTATCACCACCACTGTGATCAGTTCTGACTCGGTAAGTTTCTCTAGAACGGAGCGTTTCACACCAAACCGCTCTGTGGCTTGTTTGTATTTTAACCATGTAAATATGCGGAAATTTTGAAAAATTGGTGGAACTCTCCGTTTCCTCGAAGATGAAACATGGATGGCTGTCTAGGACATGCATATTGTGTGGAGAACCATGTGCAGTCCAGACTGAGGGAGATGAACCAAAGTTACACCTGCTGTTCAAACGGGGAAATACATTACTTTCATAAACAAAGTTCAGAAAATTCCACTCTATAATATTTCATATGTGCTGGTTTGAGCCTTAACCCGATCCTGTGTTGTTTTAGAGGTGGTAAGTCTGTCTGTCGGTCTGTGTCCTTTTCCAGGGTGTGGTTTAATATCCTGCTTTCCTTTTTCTCGTTTTCCCCCCAGACATTCTTTAACCATGACAAGTGTGCCTAGCCATTATGCTAACTTGGAGAGGCCCGCCACACAGTCTGCCTTCAATAATACCGGAAACCTGTCCAAACCGTGCCGGGACGGAGGGCTCGCTGGATCAGAGGCGTTTCTTGCATGTCCAGTGACCTACAGGTCATGGTGGCTGCTGTGATGCTCTGGTGCTCAAGTGTCTGCTGACCTGAAGTCACCTCAAAGCCAGGTCTAATCCCTGCCGCAGTGCGTTAAGCCACTGCCGTAACCTGTCTGTGGATCAGCGTGGGGTGAGGTGTCTATACACCAGCTGGGCCTGAGGATCTCCATGACTTTATAATCTGTCTGATCTGCCTCTCCGGCACTGCAGCCTAGAGCCCCTGAGATCCCCGATTCCTGCTGATCTCACTACACCCCTTCGCATGGTGCCAGAGAGGGCACACTTACACAACCGCACAACTACACACTCATACAACTACACAATTACACACCTACCCAACTACACACCCACACAATTACATATCCCCACACCTGTATACCCACACATCAACACACCTACACAACCGCACAACTACACACTCATACAACTACACAATTACACACCTACCCAACTACACACCCACACAATTACATATCCCCACACCTGTATACCCACACATCAACACACCTACACAACCACACAACTACACACTCATACAACTACACAATTACACACCTACCCAACTACACACCCACACAATTACATATCCCCACACCTGTATACCCACACATCAACACACCTACACAACCGCACAACTACACACTCATACAACTACACAATTACACACCTACCCAACTACACACCCACACAATTACATATCCCCACACCTGTATACCCACACATCAACACACCTACACAACCGCACAACTACACACTCATACAACTACACACCCACACAATTACATACCCCCTCACCTGTATACCCACACATCAACACACCTACACAACCGCACAACTACACACTCATACAACTACACACCCACACAATTACATACCCCCTCACCTGTATACCCACACATCAACACACCTGTACAACCACACTACACACTCATACAACTATATACCTATCCAACCTCACACCTACAAAATTACACAGCCACACACACACACACACACAATTACACACCCACACAACTACACAACCACACAATTACACTCACATAACTACACTATTACACACCTACATGATTACATACCCCCACACCTGTGCATCCGCAAATCAACACACCTACACAACCATACAACTACACACTCATACAACTACACACCTACCCAACTACACATCTACACACCCACACAACTACACACTCATACAACTACACACCTACCCAACTACACACTCATACAACTACACACCTACACAAATACACACACACACACACACACACAACTACTTACTTACAAAATTACACAGGCACACACCCAGATAGATAGATAGATAGATAGATAGATAGATAGATAGATAGATAGATAGATAGATAGATAGACAGACAGATGCGGTAAAGACAGAAGGACACAGACAGATTTCTAGATGAATAGAAAGACGGACAGATAAATATCAGCTCGATACACAGAACGGTGTCAGATGCAGTGTATTAATATTAATATGTGTTTTAATAAAGAATATGTCCCAGTCCAGGTGGGGGGCTGTCTGTAGAGAGTGAGGGAGGAGAGAAGGAGAGAGAGAGAGAAGGAGCAGGGGTCAGGGTCCTGCTGGACTAGAGGGAGGTGCTGGAGAAGCGCTTCACCTTCAACCCAAATTTCCTTTTTTCTCCCCAGTCTCCTCCTTTCTGTCTGTCTCTCGCTCCCATCCCCCCTTCCTTACGTTGTGCAGCTGTCTCGCCCTGCCACGTCGCTCCGCAGCGTTATTAGACACATGGAATTCAGCAGCTCCACAAGCAGACCTGCTGTTTGCTCTCTCTCTCTCTCCCTCTCTCTCTCCCTCTCTCTCTCCCTCTCTCTCTGCATTCAGCCCTCCACTCTCGTCCAACCACCTCTTCCCCAATAGTTTCCCTCTCACTCCTGTTTTGTTGTTTAATAAAAGTGCCGTCAGCTCTTCTTCGAACACGTTTGGATGAGGTTTGCTGGCAGTCAGTGCTGTAGGTGACCATAGGAAGTTCTGAGGAAATTAAATTAGTAACAGGAAAATTCTCCATGGACATTTAAATGAACTGATAAATACTCTCTGTTGATTCACACACTGAATTATTATTATTTTCTATGCATTTTCAGTCTCTAGGCCTTCATCAACCACAGTATCTTATAGCTTATACTTACAAAACCACTTTAAAATATGAGAAACGATGATCTTTTCATAAAGGTCATACTCTTCTGCCATCTTGTGGTGAATTAATGCAGTCGCACCATGTTAAGGCTACTATTTGTCAGTTGGTCTATTTTACTCATTGTTTTTCATTCTTTTAATGAACTATTAGCTATTTATTATTATTATTTTGCGTTTTACTGATAGCTTTTTAATTAATTATTAAAAAGTCCTAAAGCACACCCTTTTCTGTCATCCGCACAAATTATTTGCAGTCTCTGGTACACATAAGTCTGTGGACAGCGTTAACTGTAATTTGCTTGTTACCGGTGTAAAAGGGGATTTTCTATTAGCCATATGTGTTTATATCTACTTCAGCTTACTTGCCCATCCCTTTCCTTCCTGCAATGTCTTTCTGATTGTACCTGAGCGTTTCAGTGTAAAGGAACTGTCCAGAACTATCTTAGCACGCTTGTAGCACCACAGTCTGATCACAGGAGGCTGATTCGTCTATATTTTCCACACTGGAAAACTTTGGAAGGAGCGTTTGGCAGAAAAACAGCCAAACAGTCTCATGAGTTAGAGCAACATTTTATAACTCTCACCAGGCGACTCTGCCAGATCCTCAGTAATGTGCTTTTCTTCACTTTTATACCCTGCAAGGATGATCGGAAGCCAAGCACACAGTTCTGTCAAACCTTCACCCAGAAAAATAAAGCAAGCAATCTTGGGAAAAAGACATTTCCAATATTGATAATGAGAAACAGATCTGCTGTGTTTAATCGTTATCATGTGCAGGACTTTTTTATAGACTAAGTTCTGGCAAATAACAAGGAGGTGCTTTCATAAAACACACTAATGACCTCGCACCGGCTGGTGAAACTGTCTTCACACTTAAGGAAAAGGACACAAGACAAATGGGGCAGGAAAGTGGGCATTTATTTGCATAACTGATGCAAAGAAAATGAGCCTTCAATTAAACACATTGGAAACTGGCGCCCTCTTCCCCTGTCCCTTCTGAGAAACCAAGTCTTCTCACAAAAGTGGCAAACTTTCAGTGGTGTGTGGTATGTGGCAAACTTCATGGTGCTTTAGCAAAAGATCTGGGGTCACAGAATGTCTCCAAGTTTGTGCACTCCCACTGCCGAGTGTCCTGGTTGCACGTTCACTGAAACACACCATCACAACACACACTGTATTATCTTCAATATGAACTTGTCCAGTTTATCAGCTCCACTTACTGTATAGCTGCACTCTGTAGTTCTACAGTTACAGACTGTAGTCCATCTGTTTCTCTGATACTCTGTTACCCTGTTCTTCAGTGGTCAGGACCCCCATGGACCCTCACAGAGCAGGTACTGTTTGGGCGGTGGATCATTCTCAGCACTGCAGTAACACTGACGTGGTGGTGGTGTGTTAGTGTGTGTTGTGCTGGAACGAGTGGATCAGACACATCAGATCCAAGGATGCCAGGCGACCAGTTTAAGCAAATAGGTAGGTTTAAAAGACTGAGCTCCTGTGGGCATTTAAATTTTGAGTATTTCAAGGATTCATGTAATATTTCAAGGTCTAATACAAGAGCTTGCATTTTACTGCTGACGTTTTTGCATATTTTAAATAAACGATAGCCAGTTTGGGTTATAGCACAATATTTCTTAGAAATTCTTTTTTTTTCCCTCTGGTCCACAGATTTGTTGAGATTTTCTGATATGGCCACTTCAGTGGTTGATTTGACACCCCTGATCGAATATATAGTCAATATATCTTATATTTCTCATGTTGAGCTTGCTGTAAGAGTATATGAGGTTATTCAACCTATTTCTAATCAATCACCTTCATTTTCATTCAGAAACACGGTGAAGGTGACCCTCATTTACCAGGTGAGCATGAACGAATATAATGGACAAGGACTGAAAAGTAAACATGGAATTTAATCAACGTATGAAGAAAAAACAAAAATGAAATAAAAATAATGATTAAATAATAATAAAACACACAAATATGTAAATAACAGTTAAAGCTGAAACCAAATAGGATAGAAAGCAACTTGAGACAAAACAGAAAATGAACTAAGAAAACAACTAAGATCAAATAAAGCAGCTGCAGGCCGAGTGGAGATGGTTAGAGATGAAACGTTACTTTCCCCAAGGTCACCTTAGGACTTTTGTACATGTTTATCTACCAGAAACAGTCATATTCCATTTTTTCATGACCATTTTTATCCACTTTCTATCCATTAGAATTAATGTTTTTTTCTTTTATGTGCCTTTAAGATGATGTATGCTAATGACATATATTCTGATTGGCTGCTCTGTACAGCCTCATTAAAAAAGCAGTCTAGGCTGACACACTCAGTGTGAATGGGAGGAGCTAAACTGTGGGCTGAATAGGTGGATATTTGTGTGTTTTAAGTGTTTATTTTTGTGATAAAATGGAAACGTCATTTAAAGCTGGCTTTTATTCAAGCTGCCTGATTCCAGTGATTTGCATTACAGTAGTGATTCTCCGACTTGGTCCGGGATGACCTCTGCCCAGAATATTGTGGTGTTTTTCCATGTTCTCACACACCTGAGTCTACTGATCAGATCATTTACAAGCCGGTCCTGAGCTAAAGTGGATGTAATACAGTAGGGAATATACCGTAAATGTGCATGGCACAAGGATCAGCAGGACCAGAGTAGGGATCCACTTCATTTATTCGTCCATCTGGCCCCCAAAAACTTAAGACATTTATGTGCAGACACTTCCAGGAGTTTAAATCAGGATACTTCAGTAGAAGTGCACCACCTGAAAGCCCCTTAGGCAGCTGAAAGCTTCACTGTCTAGACTCCCCAGATCTACCAAGTTGTTCTCCAGCTGCACCCTCACCAGCCGACTGCTGGGGGTCTTGTCAAGCCTTGCCCAGCAGAATGCATCACGTGGGATAGTCTCAATCTTGTTATGGGTGAGCGAGAGGGATACCAGCCAGATGGGAAGCTGCCGTGGGACCTGCCGCAGTGCATTGTGACTGAGATCCAGCTGATGAAGCAGTGGAAGTGTCCAAAATGCTCCAGGAGCCACCTTTGATAATTTGTTGCGGGCCAGGCCCAGGTGCTCCAGGTGAGGCAGGGAGAGGAACGCAGCCTTACTCACACTGGAGATGGAATTCCCCTCCAAGTTGAGGGTCTTTAGGGAGCGTGGGAGGTGGCGTGGAACATGCTTCAACAAATTCCCTTCCAGGTTGAGGCTCTCTAGGTGGGTGGCGTTGATTAAGGCAGCTTTGCCTAGGCCCTTATTGGTTAGCCTGTTGGCACTGAGGTCCAGCACCAGTAGCTCTGCTTTTCCCTGGAAAACTCCGCTCTGAAATCGCAGGATGCGGTTGCCACGGAGGTACAGCTCCTGCAAGCTGAGTGGGAGGTGTAGGGGTACGGAGGTTAGCTGGTTTTGGGAAAGGCTGAGCGTGCGAAGGCTGACCAATGGGGACAGCACTCCAGCAGGGAAGGCGAGACTGCCTAGACTGTTGTTGTTCAAGCTCAGGATCAACAAGCCTGGGCAGCGGCTCCAGGCCACCTCCGACATCACGCTCACTTTGTTTCCGTCCATACGGAGTTCTTCCAGGCTGGTGGGAAGGTCTGTAGGAATGCTTTGGAGGAAATTCCGCTCCAAGTAGAGCCTCTTCAAGGCTTGGATGCCCTCAAAGACACCCTCAACAGAGCTGTCCGTCAGGCGGTTGCTGCTGAGCACCAAGAACTCCATGGAGAGGTATTCGGAGAGAAGGTCCAGCTGGATGCTGTTGATGTGGTTATTCATGAGGAGGACATACCGTGAATTGTATGGAATGCCATAAGGAATCCTGTCCAGCTCTTTGTCTGAACACTGTACAACCCTGCCAGAAAAACATATCAGATTTTAGACATGCTTTTCACATATTATACCAGTAAATGTCTGTGAATATCCAGTTATTTACTATATATAGACTTTTTAATACATACCTCCCATAGCAGGTGCAGTCTGGTGGACAGTAGTGATCTTTGAAATAAGGAAAATATGGAGCAGAGGTCATCTCGTCTCGTTCCTGTGCCAGCTTTTTCACATTATTCCCTTTTTTCAAAGCCTTCGTTTTTTTCTCCTTCACTTTATGTTTCTTGGGCAGCTTGTTCTTCTTTATTTTGGCTACCAGATTGTCTTTAGTATTTGTTTCAAGCTGTGGTTTGGGAAGGATCATGGCAGTAGGGCCAGCTCTTGCTGCCGTTGCAGTTGGAGCCACTTCCATCTCCTCCAAGTTACCTTTCTCAATCTGAGCCACTGTGGAGTTAACATCTGAGCTGGTCTGATTGGTCAAGAGAGTGGACACATTTGTTACAAGGAGGTGACTTGCCACAGTGACAGGGTCCGTAATTCCATTGCTAAGCTGTATAACAGCCGGGGGACTTTGCGTCATGGCAGACATCAGCGGATGTACTGTGAGTTGGACATGCTGGGAAGGTGAGGGAGTGGCAGGAGGTGTGTTATGTTGACTGAAAATCTGATGGACTGTTGGTGGAGTTGCAGAGAGATATACCTTCTCTGTCTCAGTTTTGCTCCAATTTGAATTTTTTTCAGGGTCATCCACTCTTTCCTGCTCATGCTCGGTTTCACCTGTAGTATCTTCTCTCCCTGCATCAGTCTTCTCTGTTCTTTTCTCCTGTTCCTTCTCATGGTTCTCCTTTTCTTCTCTTCGATCTTCTGTAGGCATCTTTCTGCCCTCTACTTTGAAGGTTCCATCTTCTTCCATCTTGCTTTCTGTCCCCTCTTCTTCTGTTGATGTCATATTGAGGGGAATTCCAGGCTCTTCCACCCATTTCTGTTCCTCTTGCTCCACTGCAGAGGGCCAACTGGAGTGACTCCACTCAGCCACCTCGTCAGACCTATTCTGCAGAGCAGTCACATTCAGACCTGTTGGAGCATCAGCACATACATGATGAAATTAACTGTAACATAAACCATAAAGCTGCCATACATGTCAACATTCCACCACAAACAGGCACAATTTAGATCCAGCTGTTTTGTTTGCATCCTTTCAAACATTTTGAACACAAGCCAGACATTTAGATCTTGGGCAGGTTAGTCAGATCTACTGCAAAGTGCATGAAATCAAATTTTTGGTATTATGTGTCTGATTCCGCCAAGCTGCTTTCAACACTTACTTGGCTGAAGTGCTAATGTCTCAGCAGTCCGAGTAAAGATCCAAAACAGCAAAATCACTCGTCTCATTTTTCACTGGCAGGGCTAAAGAGGGGAGACAGCAATCCACATAAACAAACAAAAACCTGGCAGCTCAAACAGACGTGTTTCCAGCACGTCGGCCATCAGCCAAGTCTCCAGAAGTTGAGAGAAACCATGTTACCCAAAAGATTTTCCAAAAAAAATGACTGCAGGCTCCAGAAAGTCATTAACTTTCAAATGCGTCTCACCAAAGTCCAAACTCATCTAGTATCAAAGCATTATATTTATTCAAGACCCTGGAGATGTGTCCGAAGACTTACCTCCCCTTAAACAGTTAGCTCTGTCCTCAGTCTGCACTGGACATGCTGGCCCTCTCTGCTACGAATGCTGTTCCCACTGACCCAAGAGCAACCCAAGACCTCATATACCCCCTCTTAGACACACAAAGGCCAACTGATCAGTGACATCAATGTAGAAACTCTACACACAAACAAAAGCAGAGACATGATTCTGTCCTTTGCAAAGGCTCCTTATCATTATGGGAACTTTCTCACACGTACACCAAACTCTTGAAGAATCTAGAAAATCAATAGGGAGAGAAGACTTTAACAGGGAGGTCAAAGGTTATGTATTGGGGTCACTGCTGTTTGCAATTCCTCCACAGCTTCCAGAGCTTACCCTCTGGCACTGGAGTGAAAAGTGGTTTCTGAATGTGCCTTGTTCCCATTAGGATCCTAGTGTGACCTCTGACCTTAAAGTAAGACATTGATCCATCTCAAAGTGCTACTCAAAATCTCCAGGTCAAATCTGTTCCTGAGCCGCAAGCAGCTTCAAAAGTACACCGTATGTCCAAAATTGTCCCACGTCGTCGTGCATGTGCTCCGGTGTAAGTAAGCTGGCGCAGTATGGTTGCCACTTTACATCATTTTTTTTTTGTTTGTTTGTTTGTTTTGTTTTGTTTTTGTGGGTAAGCTTTGATGTTTCCTTGCTGGCTGAGGAGTTTGCCATCATTCCACCGAGATGACAGCCGATTGTGAATTTCCACCCGTGGCTCACAGACTTCTTGTTCTGGAGGTTTGAGTGACGCTACATCACAGCTGTGATGCGGCCCGGACCGCTCAAGTGGCACTGTGTTGCGGGTACGAGGCTGCCTGGACTGGAGTCCTGATTGATGCTACATTGCAGCTACGTGGCTGCCTGGGGTGACTACTTGTATGATGCTCCACTACAGCTGTGGGGCTGCGTGAGCAGTGCTACACCACGACTAATAGGCCTCTCGGGCCGGTCGCCTAAGCGATGCTATATCAGAGCTACGTGGCTGCCTGGGCTGGCCACTTAGGTGATGCTGCATTGCAGATATAAGGCTGCCTGGACTGTTTTGGCTGCAGGAAAATGCTACCCCTTTGTGGCTAAGCACATTTTTGGCCGTCCAGGCTTCCTGGGCTGGCTGCCTGTAGTTGTGAAGTGAGACTTTCCCTTGCGGCTAAAGACTCTTAAGTCACTCATTGTAGATCCCCCTCGCTAGTCGATGCCCTAAGATCACCATGCCCAATGCCAAGCATGGGCTAGAGGGCTATACAGCAACCCAGCATTGAGCTGTGGAGCAGAGGAACTGCGTTCTCTAGAGTGATGGAGCTCCATCCAGTACCTATGGGATGAGTTGGGGTGATCCAACATCAGTACCCGACCTCAGTAATGCTCAACTCCTCACAGCAACGTTCCAACATCTAGTGTAAAGTCTTTCCAGAACAGTAGAGGCCGTTACTGCAGCAAAGGGGGACAAGCTTCCTATTAACACCACTCAATTCATAAGAAGTGATGAGCAGGTGTCTTCAAATTTTTGGAGGAGCGTCAGCTACAGTCTGAGATGCTAAGCACTGGAATGGACAACTGGATGAGTCCTGAGGGACATTAGAGAACCTTCACATTCTTCCCACAACCTACAAACACTCTTGCAAATCTATATGGCTACAAATGCTTTTCTAGACTGGCAGATGATTCAGGATTTATGAGGAAGGCAAACGATGCATTTGACATGCACTAGGTTGACGCACACGTCTTGGGATGCCACGCAGATATTGTTAACAAGCTTTTCTTCCACTTCATCAAAATTTTACCAGAGCTTCTGTGTTCATTTACACTGCCTATTAAAATGGGTGCAACTGATATTCTTAAAAGCAAAATCTCTTTACTAAGAAAGGATGAATATTTGAATCAAGATCAATATCAGGTTCAGCTCAGTTTGGTCAGTTTCTCCAGATCAGTATTAATGTTGTTTTGTTCCAGCCGGTCTGTAAAGCTTCTTACAGCCCGTTTAGTTTGGCGAATGGTGTTGGGTTCATTTCTGGCTGATTCCAGGTTGTTCAGCTGTTCTTCTGTCACAGCTGCCGACTGAATAGCTGCTCAGTGGAGACGACAGTTTGGGAATTTAGTGTCGCCTCGTCTTCGGAGTCGGACCAAATCGGCTGTCGGACAAATGTGATCTTAACATTATCCGTTTTCTGTTTGTGGCAAAGTGAGAAGTAAAAACGTTCAGATGGCTCGAGCGTCTCCTACAGCTGTCAGAGTTACTTAGCAACAGCGTCTCAGTGAAGTGTTGAAAACCTGTGATGTTATGGTGAAATAACAGAACAGTTAGAACGCCTCTCAACCAATCAGCTTACGTGGCCGGAACTAACTGTTCTGTAAATGCCAATACGCAGTGTATGTAATGATTACTGTGCTGCAGCAAGCCTGAAAACAAAAAACAACATGCTAAAATAGTCAGAGAAGAAGAGGAAAATAATTCTAAAAAATATTTAGAGAGTACGTTCGAGACATTTAAATCAGCCATTAAGAAATCCAGAACACAAAACTTGTAAAGGGAGGCTTAACTAAAGGACAAAGGCCACAGAACTGTAACTGGTACAGTGTATAAAAAAAGCTAGAAGTTGACAGGATTCTTGGAAGTGGCGTCTCAAAAAATAAGTCAATGTTTGCGTGTGTGTGCGTTTCGTTGCAAGTACACTTGCGCAGTACGGCTGCTGCTTCACGTAGGTTTTTCATTTACTTTGTATTGTTAGTACGTATGCATTGATGTTTCCCTGCTGGCTGAGGAGTTTGCCATCATTCCACTGAGAGAGCACCCGAGAGTGATTTTCCACCTGTGGCTCACGGACTTCTTGATCTGGCTGTTTGGGTGACACTACATCACAGCTATGATGCGGCCTGGACTGGCTGCTTGAGCGGTGCTGTACTGTGGCTAGGCGGCTGCCTGAAACGGGGACCTGATCGATGCTACATTGCCTGGGCCGGCCGCTATGCTTGGACTGATGATACTTGGCTACAGGAAAATGCTCCCCCTTCATGGCCAAAGACATTTTTGAGGCCTCCTAGGCTGGAGTGAGACGTTCCCCTGTAACCCCACCTCACTAGCTATTGGAAATGCAGAGTTGTGTGTGTGTGTGTGTGAGATGTGTTATTTATTGTTGATTTTATTTTCTGATCTTTTTGTAAAGCATCCTTGAGTTTGAGAAAGGTGCTATATAAACTGAAATAATAATAATAATAATAATAATAATAATAATTATAATAATTATTATTATTATTATTATAGCACAAGTCAGAATGCTTCCCCTCAATCTGTATTGAACTGCTGAATTGGGATAGTGTAGTGGGTAACACCTCTGCCTTCTACACTGTAGACTGGGGTTCAATCCCCACTTGGACAAACACCCTACACTACACCAATAAGAGTCCTTGGGCAAGACTCCTAACACCGCCTACCTGTGTAAATGATCAAACTGTAAGCCGCTCTGGGTAAGAGCGTCTGCCAAATGCCATAAATGTAAATGTAAATGAATTAAGCTGAAGTAATTAAGGAAATAACACTTCCAGCGATTCGTTGGTTTTGAATACAATAAAACACATGCAGTTTATCTGCACAGCAGGCAGCATCGAGAACAGCTTTACTGGAACATTATTATGCACTTCCATAATTTTCCATAGACGCTCTGGACTCTTTACTATCCTTCACTGCTTAACAATCAGACATTTTCAAAGCTGCAGCAGGGGGCAGTTTATCACTGCTAGCAAAACAAACATCCATAATCATTTGTGAAACATAAACGAAGGAGGCTAGTGGCCTTAAGTACTGCCAGCATAAACAAAATTCAATTCTTGACGTAAATCACATATCAAATCAAACATGAGTACAGTGTCTTTTCAATACGTAGACAGTGCAGCACATTATATTTCAAACATCCCTAAAACAGGGAATTTCACACAGTTCTCAAAACAGTAACAGTCAATCCTGAGGCATCTTCATTCCTTACCTCCGAATGTAAAAAGGAAAAGTTCATTCACTACAAAATAAAAATAAATCTTCAGAAGTAATACGTGGTCATCTCTGAATGAGTTTCCTTCTCATACTGACACGTGTCCATAAATTTCTGGCACTTCTGGCTATGGTTGTACTTGATGGGAGACGCAGACTTCTAAGCGGCTCTCTTATACAGGTCAGCATTCCTGAACCTGCGTCCTGCAAGTGTTCGTGGGAAATGTAGTTTATTTGTCGCAACTGTTTGTTGTAGTAACTGTGGAGGTCACACAGCTCTTCGAGGGCTGCAGCGGAAATGACTGAGGTCTCAGATGGACAGCTGACCAGAGCAGACTTTGGATGGCCAGCTTTAGAAACCGGTGATGAAATTCGCTTTCTTCTTTTAGGCGACACTGATTTTCTTTTAGGGTTGATTGTAAGACCTCCGTTATTATGAGATGTTCCATCGCTTCCAGCAGCACAGCTCTGTTCGTGAATACTGACTTCTACGTTAACCTCAATTACAGGGGGGTGGCTAATTTCAGGTGCTTGTGAAGAGCTGCTGTCCTGGTTCTGGGAAAGTTTCCTCTCCAGGTTCTGTTGGTCCTTGTTGATTTTGATTGATCTGATATTTTCACACAGGTCACTGTCGGCATCATTCAAGTTAGTGACGGTTTCTTCAGGCAGCTCAGCGGCCGATTGGTCATCCTGAGGAAACAAAAAAATCTGAGATGTGTTATCTGGTAAGTTTGCACTGGAAAGGGCTGAAGGTTATGGCTACACAATGGGGTTAGTGGACCATGCACAGCGTTAATGTTAGACACCCTGCAATGCAAATGTCCCAATGAGAGTGAAAACACAACCTGTGTTAACCAGAACAAGACTGGCAACAACAAGACTCTGAAAATGCTTACAGCGAGGAGAAAACACGGCCAGCATGATGTAACCGGGAGCGAATTATATGGGGCAAGCAAGACAAAAAGCGTTGCAAAATGTTTTTGTACATACAGTACGGTGCAAAAGTCAGAGACCACCCTTCACATTTCCAGTCAAAACGGACATTAAGTGCAATTTTTTCAGGATATTACTGAAGAGCTTAGAAATAAGACAATCCACTTGTATAAAGAAGGGAAAAAAAAGAGAAAATATGACTACTAAGAGCCACATGGAAGAACTGGTGGCCCATCGAAACTGCCCCCATCAGATAAACAGCACAAAGCTTTCATCTCTGAGCGAGAGGAGAACATCAAGCTGCTTCAGATCTGAAAACATCCACAGGAGTTTCTGTCCATCCTTCCACTGTGAGAAGACCACTCAGCGCTATGTGTCTGAAAGGACGTGTAGCTGATCAAGAAGAACCTCACTGAGAAAAGGAGACGGACACATCAAACAAAGAAGCTGAACGATGGACTGACCACCCCAGAGTCCAGACCTCAGCACCACTGAATGGGTTTGGTTACTCCAGAAAATGATCAACCAGCTTCTAAGACTGAACTTTGGAGGTGTTTACAAAAAGCATGGGAACGTTTTCCTGATGCTGAAAAACGTATAACTGGAAAAGAAATAAATGAAGGGTGGTCTCCACATTCCGCACAGTACTGTATGCTCCTGAGTACACATTCATACAACGTCTACATGCTAAATTGAAAATACATTGTAAGGGTAACTGTACTTTTGCTCTCTTTTCCTCATGGGCTAGGGAACAGTCTCTTTCTTGACTTTCTTGGCCACACGGCTTTCCCCAGAATTCACAGCAGGTCTTTTTCCTTCTTTTGGTTTTACCTTGGCTCTACTCCTATCTCCACCGCTCTCCGAATCTTTTTCCTGCGGGCAGCACAAGAGTTGTTTTAACCAGTGTGTATAAGGGGAGCTTTTATTTTTCAAAACCTCTGCACAATTAAACGGTTAATGCATTAATGAAGTCATTCAGAGTGGCCTGATGTGAAATTCGCTGCTCTGTAGAAACTTACCAAGTCAGACTTGTTCACAGTGGTGGTGATAGGAACCAGATGTCTGATACATTTATAACAGTTTTTAAATGAATATATATTTCTAATACATTCATAATAGGACGGTACACGCAGGGTGTTGTGAGGCAAAATAGTCCCCAAAGAAAACATATTTTTTTCCAGATTTATCACTATTTTACCATCACCAACATTCCATATAAAACACGTGTAGGTTCACTGGAGGTTTTGGACAGAAAATAAAATGGCTATACTTGTGTTGTAGTCATGGTGACCCCTGGCTCCCATCACCACCACTGTAAAGACATCGGAGTCGAGTTCCTCTACAATGAGTGTGTTTACATGCACTCAATAATCTGCAGTTATCTGATTATTCAATTGGTGATGTAAACAGTATACGCCGATTTAGAAATGTGATAAAGAGGCTGGATTTTATCTCCGGAATCGGATTTCTCAGTGCATGTGAACTCTTACTCTGATTTCTTTCAGATTTCTCAGTCTGCGCATGTGCAAAAACAGACCACAGTACCAGAAATAAGCGAGAAGCAACGCCGCGAGACAGAGCAAAACACTTTGAGCGATGCTGAAACAACTACATGCTTGACGAAATAAAGAATTTAAATATTCTTCATTTTTTTAGATGATGTTCATTCATATAGGCTGCTGCATTAAGTTTGAGTTTACGTTTACGTCACGCCGCCTTCTGTGAGTTTATTGGCTGGTAGACCCAGACCCAGAGTTTCCCCATTATCTGATTACTCAAGCGCATGTAAACTCGTTCATCGCATTACTGACAAAATCTGATTTTCTGCAGCTATTGGATTATTACATGCTGCGGCAGTGGAGAGATGGAGCCCTCCTGACCACTGACCACCATTTAATGCAGCTGTGCCTAAGGAGTAGAGGAGCAGGGACACCTTTTAGATGAGTCGGCCAGAGAGAGGGCGGAAGAAGAAGGTAGTTTGCAAGCCGATGCTGAGTAACCGATCATAGACTTTAGTTTCGGTTTTGTTTAAATTATGTAAATAAAGCTCACGTTGGTGTCTCTGCGTGTGCCTCTGAGCTCACGTTGGGTTTCCTGGTCAATGGGCGTCGGCCCCTCCCCTGGCCGGGCCACAGTGCATGTAAACACTCAATGCAACATTTCGCATCAAACGACTCTGAGCGACTTTGTTTACATCTCAACCACTGAATTTTGCAGACGTTTTGGGAAAGAAAATGGTAGAATTCCTCTTTAAGGACAGGGATGATGAAAGTGGGCAATATGTGCTGCAGAGAGACAGTGGACATAAAAAGCATTACTACAGTTTAATGCAAAATCAGCTTAATATACAACCTACACGTTTAAATCTGATTAATGCAGCAACATCGTAGATGGTTTTCCAAACACAGATTGAGCCCAAATCTGGACTAAAAAGCATTCGCAATGGGAATTTTCCATTAAGCATAGTAATACTGTACAGGAACATTACTTATAGTTATAAACTTACAAAGTGTATTTGGAAAAGTCAAGTAGTTGCATATGTCTAGTCCGCATGCCCACTCCTCTGTGGTAAGTGGCCAGTGTATCATGACACCTACAATCTCATCCCACCAATCTCAGGCCAGAGTCACCATGACACAATGCGGAATCAACCTGGTGACCACCGAAACTCCATGTGCTCTAAAGTACCTCCACCCAGACAGAATCACCTACTGCAGTGAGGGAGAGGGCAGTGTTCACCTTCTTGACAGCTCTACGTCGAAAACGTCTTTTATTACTTTTAAACACAGGTTTAACATCTTCCAAAGTGCCCAAGATGCTCTCAACATAAAGCCTCTGGGCTCTTCTTCGGCGCCTCTTTTTAGCTCTGTTCCATTTCTCAGCAGTCAGTGCCTGACGCACTGCTTCATCTGCATGCTTCAGATTTCTCCACTTCTTCCTCGCTCTGCTTTTCTTGCCGCACTGAGGCTAGCATTAAAGAGTCAATCAGGATCAACAGCATAGAAGTACTCAAACGTTAAAGGCACACGACTGGCCTTATTCGCAACTGAAGCATACCTTTATGAAACTCACGTCAGAGCTGGTCCAAATGTCACTCACAAATTCGTTCTCTAGCTTGATGACCTTCAAAATAGATCAACATCATTCGTCTGGGAAAAAGAAAATAAAACTTTTCACAGAGTAACTTTCTGAAATCGCAGTCAGCGGCGGATTTACAGCATCCCCAAAATCAAGGCATTACTTTGCTTTCTTCTTTCAGGCGACAGATTTTCTTTTAGGGTTGATATTAAGGCCTTCGTTATTATGAGATCCTCCACCGCTTCCAACAGCACAGCTCTGTTCCTGAATACTGACTTCTACGTTGACCTCAGCTACAGGGGGGTGGCTAATTTCAGGTGCTTGTGAAGATGCATCCTCGCCTTATCAATATAATTTTGAACCGAGCGAAGGCTGAAAGATTATTCCTTTTTACACTGAAAGTGCAATTCTTAATCGCTGCAATGTTAAGTGTAGCCTACAACAATGTCTTTATTTTGGAGTGTGGAAATTTTAATTAACATAACTGAATTTGTGAGCAGCCTGATGAGCTCAAGCCTCAAGCCATAAAAATGTATATGATGGTTCATTTGGCCAAAATAACAGGCCTGAAGCCAATACATTAATAGAAAGTAATACAAATCTAAATTGGGGTCACAATATTCGTGAAGAAAACATCAAATTGTAGTTTTCCCTCAGTTCTGCTGCCAATGAGGTCTTCAATTCGCACTCTTACTGAAAGGAAAGGACTAACGGAGCATCTCCAAGGCTGTGTGGCAGAGTCGAGCGTTTAAGCTTTCATGAGTGAACTACACTGCCAGTGATGACCGTATGTCGGGGGTCGGCAACATGCGGCTCTTTTACTGCCATTGCAGCTCCACCTTCTCTGAGGTCTACCTCTTCTCCTTCTACCCGGCAGCTCCATCTCCAACATTCTTTGACCAATATATCCACTATTCCTCCTCAACACATGTCCAAACCATCTCAACCTGGCCTCGCTGGCTTTATCTCCAAACTGCTCCACCTTCACCGTCCCTCTGATCTGCTCATTTCTAATCTTGTCCAGCCTTGTCACTCCCAACGAAAATGTCAGCATCTTCATCTCCGCCACCTCCAGCTCAGCCTCCTGTCTTTTAGACAGAGCCACAGTCTCCAAACCGTACATCATAGCAGGACGCACTACTGTCTTGTAGACCTTCCCTTTCAC
Source organism: Pygocentrus nattereri (assembly GCF_015220715.1). Classification (NCBI taxonomy): domain Eukaryota; kingdom Metazoa; phylum Chordata; class Actinopteri; order Characiformes; family Serrasalmidae; genus Pygocentrus; species Pygocentrus nattereri. The sequence continues at coordinate 53,226,249 of NC_051211.1, forward strand.
TCTTGCTGCTATCCTTCTGTCATACATCAGCCCTGACACCCGTCTCCACCCACTCCATCCTGCCTGCACCCTCTTCTTCACCTCTTTTCTACACTGTCCATTGCTCTGGATGGTTGACCCAAGATATTTGAAGTCATCCACCTTTACGACCTCTACTCCTTGCATCTTCACCTTTCCACCTGCCTCCCTCTCATTTACACACATGTATTCCGTCTTGCAACGAAAAACCGATAAACACTAGAAAAAAAAAAAAGTAGAAGTCAGTTTTTTGTTTGCCAGCTTCATGTTTGAATTTTCCTGTTCCACCTTAAATGGTCCCTGAAGTGCAAGAATGTAACTGCTGACTTTTCTGCGTTAAACTTTCCTGCTGGAGATGCGAGAAAAGCGGCTATAGCTGAACTAAAGCTTAACGCAGAGCAAAGTGAGTCTCTGTTTTCATTTATATTATATTTTTCAGCCTGGACTAGAACATCAGCACATACTGAGACACATTTACAGCCAAGATGGTAAAACGTTGCGGCTCCCAAGGTGGTTTGATTTTTCTTGAAAGGACAAAAAGGCTCTTCTTAACATTTGGGTTGCGAACCCTGTCCTATGTGTTTGGTAGTGCACATAAAGTCTAATGACTCAACACATGACAGCAGAGCACTGCAACTGTTTTTGGAAATACTCACTGAATCCAGACGCAACTAGAGAGAAACACGAAACGCCAACGACTGGAATATTTCCAAAGGACACAGGATTTTGAGGAACACACCAGCACGAAACGAGGTATGGTTAGTATTTAGAAAGTGATGTCTGGGTGCTACTAGCTATGATGAACATGTGGGAGAAAATGAGGAATTAGTTGACCGTGGCATCCAAATGATCCTAAAACTGCAATCAAAATTAGGAAGACTTGGGTTCCATTAGTAGTCAGTTTACAACCACAATGAAATGACAGTGATCTAATAAAAGCATATTGAGACCCTGTAGAGTTTAAGGGTAAACAGAAACAGATCATATTATGGTAAAAATGCCAAAAGCAAATTGTGCCTGATCATCTATTTTAATCTAAACTACCGTAAAATGTAAACACTGATTATGGACATTAGTGCTTTTTGCTTTTAGAAGCCACTGCAGCTTTAACTACCCACAGAAAACATCAGAGAAGTCAAACAGGGAAAAAAAAAAAAAAAAAAGGTATATTTACACTTAAAGCTGCTCCCGACTGCCTCTCTGAGCTGGGTGTAGGCACTCTCCTCTTCATCTTCATCGTGACACAGTGGCTTTCATTCTTAAGTAGAGGAGCCTTGCGTCCTACCTTCAGGTAGAAGTATGTAGTATATGGGGTGAAGCTGAAGTCTTCTCTTTTGAAGGAAATGGGAGAGTCATTAAAAACCTTACATCATAGAAGTAAAAAAAAAATCAATGAAAATGATGGGATGACTTTTAAATGTTCATCTTACAAGAACAAGATAAACAAGAAAAAGAAAAACATAGAACATTTAGTTTTCCATCACATGGGCCCTTAAAATCGAAGTCCTCTCAAGGCCTTTAAGAAGTACCTGAAGTAGCCATGCAGTAAGAGATGGACAATGATGGACTCCACCTCCTGACGTGACAGGATCGTGACCGTGATCATTTTGCGAAGTTTGGCATTCCCTTTCCCCATCCAGGTATCGCACACCTTGAGTGGAGTCATCTTCTCATCTAGAGACCCAGCCAGCTCCACAAGGTTCACCACCTCACGCGCATGCTTGGTGATATCCATGGTGACATAGTCTGGTATAGTGAGATGGACTGGTTACAGCACAGTGAAACCTGACAGAGCTCCAAAGTCAAGGCACTTAGCGGAGAAAATAAACGTTTCCTTTACCATTGCCATGCCGACAGACATCACACATCTGGTTGCATTCCTCATCATCCCAAACTTCATCAAAGTGAACAGCCATCATGGCACGGCGACACCTAAGTGCAATGCACAAACACCTCATATGGACCTAGATAATGGAGTTAGACGACCTGCTGCCCAAGACGCCGTCAAAATGTTACACTATGAGAACAAGAAGCTGTGATAACAAATGATCTGTTTATGAAACCAGACTATATATTTTCTAGAAGTAATTTAATGTTCAGAATATTTTATCCCCTAGCAGGCACAAACGCAAAGAACAGAAGAAGTGCAGTCCAGGTACCATTTGGGCTAATGACATTGACTGTTTTCACACCGCAGGTAAAAGTGCCCCTGATTTTCTAATCAAACCTGATTTTTTTGCTTGGCTGTTCACATTATCAGCAACATTAGTCTGAACAGATGAGCTCCTAAACCGACCCGCATGCGCAAAAGAACAGAGCCTTCACGTCACTTCATGTGGCTCAACCAGAGGTAAACAATCATGACGAAGAACGAATGCCAGTCGCCCCCGGAGGGATGGGTTTCGTCTTCTCCAGCATCACAGGAGCCATCATGAAGCCTCACTGACTGACAGCTGGGCTCAAACGTACACACTATTCTGACTTTTCCTTGACGCTGCAGCTTCCTTGTCCTCCTTCAGTCATTTCTTTCAAAATCTCTTCAAACGTTGAGGTGTTCTGATAAGTGCCTTCTAATTTTCAGGGCGAACCGATGATGAATCGGTTGGATTGACGTAAAAGTCACATACATTCCGATCTTTCAGACGGAGTCGCATTGCTACAGATCGGATAGGTAACGAATTTCAGTACCGTATATGAAAGCGTCTCGAATCGGAATTGAAAATAGATTAAAATGTATTTTTTTGCTGTTCACACTGACACAGAAACACACCTGTGTCACATATGAAGAACATTAGATTTGGGCCACTTTTACCTGCTGTGCAAACATAGCCTTACTTACGTGTTGTACAAATACCAGGCGAACTACACTTTCATTTAATACTTACCTGTCCACATTCTGGCAATAGGCCACCATATTCTGAAGCTTCTGCTGGCCAGTATTCTCCATCACAACCATGGTACTAATCCTGAAAATATCTGCAAACCCATAGAACACGATGCAATCTGCCGGACTGTCGTCCCGCCCTGAAAAGGAATCGTAATGTTCTCTTAGGTGCACTCACACAACACTGTTACAAAGTATAATGCAAATTGGATTTAATGGTCATAAACTGTCCTTTTCCAACTGAACTCATGGATGCTATTGTGTCTCAGGGCTCTTTGGATCACTGAAATCAATCTCAGACACCTGTGATAATTAGTTTGTCAGGGGAGCCCAATTAAAGGAAAACTACTTAAGAAGGATGCTCCACATAATTAAGCAGGCCACAGGTTTCAAGCAATATGGGAAAGAAAAAGGATCTCTCTGCTGCCGGAAAGCATGAAATAGTGCAATGCCTTAGACGAGGCATGAAAAGATTAGATATTTCACTAAAACTTGAGCGTGATCACCGTACTGTGAAGCGATCTGTGGCTGACTCAGACGGGTTTTTGCAGATATAAAGGCAGAATGAGGAAGGTTTCTGCCAGACAAATTCATCGGATTAAGACAGCAGCTGCTAAAATGCCATTAGAAAGCAGCAAAGAGGTATTTGAAGCTGCTGGTGCCTCTGGAGTCCTGCAAACCTCAAGGTGTAGGATTCTCCAAAGGCTGGCAGTTGCGCATAAACCTACTATTTGGCCACCCCTAACCAGTGCTCACAAGCAGAAACGGTTGCAGTGGGCCAGACATACATGAAGACTAATTTTCAAACACTCTTGTTTACTGATGAGTGCCGTGCAACCCTGGATGGTCCAGATGGATGGAGTAGTGTATGGTTGGTGGATGGCCACCATGTCCCAACAAGGCTGCGACGTCAGCAAGGAGGTGGCAGAGTCATGTTTTGGGCTGGAATCATGGGGAGAGAGCTGGTAGGCCCCTTTAGGGTCCGTGAAGGTGTGAAAATGACCTCGGCAAAGTGTACAGATTTTCTAACTGACCACTTTCTTCCATGGTACAAAAAGAAGAACCGTGCCTTCCGGAGCAAAATCTTCATGCATGACAATGCACCATCTCACGCTGCACCTCTGTGTCATTGGCTGCTATTGGCATCATCATCTTCTTTCGGCTGCTCCCTTTAGGGGTGGCCACAGCGGATCATCTGCCTCCATCTTGCCCTATCCATGGCCTCCTCTACTTTTACACCAACCGTCTACATGTCCACCTTCACTACATCCATAAACCTTCTCTGAGGTCTACCTCTTCTCCTTCTGCCCGGCAGCTCCATCTTCAACATTCTTTGACCAATATATCCACTATTCCTCCTCAACACATGTCCAAACCATCTCAACCTGGCCTCTCTGGCTTTATCTCCAAACTGCTCCACCTTCACTGTCCCTCTGATCTGCTCATTTCTAATCTTGTCCATCCTTGTCACTCCCAATGAAAATCTCAGCATCTTCATCTCCGCCACCTCCAGCTCAGCCTCCTGTCTTTTAGACAGAGCCACAGTCTCCAAATCATAGCAGGACGCACTGCTGTCTTGTAAACCTTCCCTTTCACTCTTGCTGCTATCCTTCTGTCACACATCAGCCCTGACACCCATCTCCACCCACTCCATCCTGCCTGCACCCTCTTCACCTCTTGGCTGCTATGGGCATAAAAGGAGAAAAAGGAGAGTGTGGCCACCATCCTCCCCTGACCTCAACCCTGTTGAGAACCTTTGGAATATCCTCCAGCAAAAGATCTATGAGGGTGGGAGGCTGTTCACGCCATAACAGTGGCTCATGGAGGCTATTCTGACATCCTGCAAAGGAATTCACGCAGAAACTCTCCAAAAAAAAAAAAACAACCTCAAGTTTAATGGATGCAAGAATTGTGAAGGTGATATCAAAGAAGGGGTCCTATGTTAACTTGTAACTTGGCCTGTTAAGATGTTTTTGACAGAAACAGCTTTTGATTTCAGTAAATGTGACCTCTTAATGCTGCGAATTCAACAAACAACCATTTTCAGTTCTTTACAACCTAAAAAAGGTTTCGAAACTGTTGTGCATAATTTAAAACAGTGCATTTTGAGTTTTTTTTTTAATTTTTGAAAAAAATACTTATCATTGGGAGGTTCGTTCAAAAAATTTTATTTGACAACTTCAAAATTATACTGACTGTCATTTGCATCGACTCAAGCCACGTTTCAATGACCTTTTTAACTCGTCCTCATCCACTTCCACTAACCACTCGAATGTGCATCTCACCTAGGTTATACAAGTGGCCACTCGCAGCAGAAGGGGAAGAGACGACAGTGTGGAGCGGATTATTCAAGCCTAAGGTAAGGCTAGGTAAGGTAGCACCACTGCTGCTGAATGCAAGGCCCTGCAGAGGATGGTCAAAACTGCTCAGCACATCTCCGCAGCTGTCCTCCCATAGAGGAAAGCTATCAACATATCCTTGGACCCCACACATCCCAGCCACCCCTTGTTCCAACCTCTGCCATCCGGAAAGAGGTACCAAAACATCCGAGCCAGAACCACCAGGTTCAAGAACAGTTTCTATTCCCGAGCTGTCAAACTGGTCACACCGGCAGCATCGACCTGAGCTTAACAACAACACTACAGTCCGTTACTGACCAGCCTGATCAGCCAGCACTCTACACACTGAGCTCCACCAGCTCAGAGGACTGTATGCTGTGCACTTCATCTCTTCATCTAAGCCTTATTTCTAGTATATTTATACTGTGACTGTTTATTTAAGATGTTGCCTGAAGATTATGCTGCGACTCTCTACCTGCACTGTACACTATACATACAGATCACTGTTTACAGCTCTTTTTGCACCACTAGTACTTACATTTACGGCATTTGGCTGACGCTCTTAACCAGAGCGACTTACAATTTGATAATTTTTTACATAGGTAGGCCAAGGCGGTGTTGGGAGTCTTATTGGTATAGTGTAGGGTGTTTGCCCAGGTGGGGATTGAACCCCAGTCTACAGCGTAGAAGGCAGAGGTGTTAACCACTACACTATCCAACCACCAGTACTTCTGCATTTACTGTACTGTACTGCAATTCACCAGCACATTTCTGTGTGTATGTCTGATACACTTGAATATCTGACTATGCATTAACTGTCTGTACATCCAGAATACCTGTTATAAGCTTTGCCTATGCACATTTTGTCTACGTTCGATACTTGTACTTACTGACTTTGCACATTTTGTCTTGTCTTTCCTGTCTTTCGTCTTTGCACTGTTCGCTATCTTTTATCACTGCGCTGGAAAAGTAGCCCGATAGTGTTTCGTTATACTGTACTACCCTGTATTGTATAATGACAAAGTTGAATTGCCTTGAATTGAACACCCTTTACTTCAGCTAATAAAGTGATGGAACAGCCCTTAAGATGGTGCTTTGGACTCCCGTGAGGGAAAACGACGAGGCCAAGGGAGGGCTTGTTTAAACCGGTATTGAAATGCGAGTGGGGGACGGGTGTCAGACTTTATTGGTCAGTTGCCATTTTCATTATGGTTTGATTAGGCGACTAGATGAGAGACTTTTATTTCTATGGCAGACTTCATTGCATGTTTGTAGACTGAAGAATGGCATGCTCATCAAACAGTAGAAAAGGTCAGACCATCAGAATACAGTTGAACTGGAGCCCACCTGCACGGCCACTCTCCTGATAATAGTTCTCTATTGACTTGCTGATGGTATGGTGGATAACAAAGCGCACATCTGCTTTGTCGATGCCCATTCCAAACGCCACAGTGGCCACGACCACCTGAAAAAACAACATAGTTTCTGGACTTAAACGGCAGGTTTGCTGTTTGCAGGTTTGTCAGTCCAGGTTTTATTACATTTACTTTTTCACATCATCTGTAATCACACAATGCATAAAAACACACCCTGCTGATGTTGTCTTCACCTCTCAGCAGTGGTGAACAATAACTGAGTAAATGTAATTAGTTTCTGTACTTTAGTATTTTTGGTGTATCTGTACTGAAGTTTCTCCATTTCTGGGCGACTTTTTCCTTTCACTCCACTACATTTCAGAGTCTAATATCCGACTTTTTCCTCCTACATTTTGAGAAATCTGTCGTTCCTTTTGGTTTCTGTGTGTATAAAAACGTAACATGTCAAAACGAAAGAAGCGCAAAGCCAGAGCACCAATCAGGGCCCAGCGGTCACTTTGTTTAGAGCTGGTTTTGACCTGTTGGTCATACCGACCCAGTGCAGCACGCGGTTCAACGTCAGCGCAGCAGCGTAAAACTTTGGGAGAGTCTGTTCAACGTAAATGATGAACTAACCTAACTTTGTGTAAATAGAGCTCAATATAGAAATATGTCCACATATGCAGTCGAGACTGACGCGGCTTTTTTCTGAATTTCTACAAACACCATTTCATTTTATAGTAAATGAGTTTGGGCTGGTTTATGTTTATGAACAGACGCCTACAGATCAACATAGTAAAGGAGCTCATCTGTGATCCTGAGTTTAAAGCCAGTTTTTATTCAACTTAAACTTGGAACTAAGTTGTAAATAAATCTGAAACTGAAACTTTGCTTGTGTGTAAAAAGTGATTTCAGAGCCACTCGGTTCTCCCTGATGGAAACTGTTTACCTTCAGTGTTTTGTGCTTCTGATCATTTTAATAGACGTCAGCGTCACTAATTAATGACGTTCTATTAAAAGACTGGTTTACCAAGAGAGACGCTGGAGGACTTTCACCTGAAATGAGTTCATGAAGCCAGTCTGGTTATAAAAATGATAACAGGACATCAGAGCCAGAATTACTCTTTTAGTACTTTTACTTTATACTTAAGTACATTTGAAGGTAAATACTTTAGTACTTTTACTCAAGTGGAGGTCTAAAGGGAGGAACTTCTACTTTTACTGGAGGAATATTTTACCTGGTGTCTCGACTTTAACTCCAGTACATGGTTTTTGTACTTTGTCCAGCGCTGCCTCTTAGTACCATGTAACACTCATTCCACACTCCCTTTAAGGTTTCAAAGGATTACAGGGGAATTTCTTTTTTATTTTTGTTGTAAACAGTCATTCACAAAAGATTTGATGATAAATGTGCCATTCTATAGAAACTTGATCAGACATTGTTTTACAAGTTTTGGGATACAATTAAACCCTGAAACTTTTTCAAATTAAACTCACACTGACATGCAGGGCGTTGTAAGACAAAATGTACCCACTTCTTTATATATTATTTACTGAAAATAACAACAAAAAAAAAAACTTTATTTTCAAAATTTACCACTGCTTTTACTGTTTTAAAATGCCACTGTGTGCACTGTAGCCATCATGACTCCTGGTTCAACTGTAAAGAAATCTGAGTTGGGTCGTGACTTTAAAAGGCACCATTTCACATCAAACCACTCTGAACAACTTTGCTGATATCTCAGTAAATGAATTCAGCAGAAAATTTGAAAATAAAATGGTGGCAATTGCCTTTTAATTATTACTTAAATGGACACACTATTTCAGAGAGAATTAATCTTGTATTTGGGCTCCACTTATAAACAATATTTATTATTTAAAATGAATATTTAAAAAGTTAAAGATGAGAAACAAAATGACAAAGGCATTAAAGTCCATATACATATTTAGCACCATCATGATTTATTAAATACATTTTTTTTAAAAGTTTGTTTTTTGTCCAGACACAAGCAAAATGTTCTTGGCTTTCTCAGACTGGGTGCTTCTTTTTCATTGCTTATTACTCCTTTTAAGTCCTTTTAAGGCAGTGATCTCTCAAACTCGGTGTCATGTTACTAAAGGTTACCTGGATCTTTTTGCTAGACCACTGATGATGAACCAAGGTCTTGTCTGAAGGCTCCATGTTTGCGTGGTACGGCTGTGCCATGATGCCCTTCTGCTGCAGGTCTCCGGACACCACCTCTGCATCTTTCTGGGAGAAGACGTACACAATCCCTGCATAAAATCAAGAAAAAAGTGCTTCAATTATAATAAATAACAGCAGGAAGCTGTACAAACTGAAGGTCCCCTTCACTGGGTACCTGACTGGTCCTTGTATCTTCCCTTGATCAGTCCTGCTATTTCTTTGGTTGAGCCTTCATTATCCTTAACTCGAACCTGAAAAATAAAATAAAAATAAATAAATAAAAAAGGCCAAAATTTAGGATTTTTTTTTTTATTTCTTTTTACAGTTGTATCCTGTTCCATGTCTCGGAAGTGAACTATTCCTCCCTAAACCCCGAATAACAATTAGGTTGTGCTTACTTCATAGTAGAGGTTAGGTCTGTTGAACGGTGCCGTGAGAGTCACTGGATCTGGAACACACAGAATCTTCTGGCAGTCCTTCAAAACGCTGCTGGTCGCAGTGGCAGTCAGTCCAACCAGTGGGACTTTGGGGAACTGACGCTTTAGGATGCCGAGAAGCTTGTAATCTGTCACAAGAGAGTCACTTCAGTGCCACATACTGTGAATATTATATAGTGCTTTTATACTATATACACACACATCATATGAATACTATATAGTACTAACACCGAATACCAATAGTAGCACGAATACCAATAGTCCATATACATTGGTTTTATACTCACACAAAACCAAAAAAAAGGTTTTTAGTTTTAGTTTGTTTTCTGGACATAAAGCCACAGAAATTAAATATAGATTTGAATAAATTCTTAGAGGTTTGTTTATCTCCACTTCAAAAACAGAAATTTGCCACATGACAGCATAAGCTCTGTTTGGGACAGATTTTTTTTCTTTCTTGAAATTTTTTCTTTAAATGATCTGACATAACTGGGCATACATGTAAGATGAAGCCTGGGCTGTTACAGTATGTACTATGAAAAATAACCCTGCTACTGCTATAATGAAGCAATATTGTAAAAATAAAATCACTTCACTTCTAGCTGGTACAAGAATTTTGGCTTCGTTCTAATAAGCTGCACACAGTCATTCACAAAGGTTTGATGTAAAATGTGGCACCCTAGAGGTATTTGGTGAGCCAGACTCTAAAAGCTCCCGCATAAGGTTTTAACATGAAGTAGCTACAAATACTCTGCCTGATGTCTGAGACACTGTTTCACAACCGTTTTTGGGTAAGATTTAGTCATAAAACATACATTTAACCCTATTCAGAGCAGACAGCTGCATCAGGGACATTAAAAAATCAAATTTTTTCCTTAAGATTTAACTTTTTTTAACAAGCGCAGACGGTAAGAGTTACTAAGTTTTGATAAAGGCACCATTTCACATCAAACCACCCTAAAAGACTTTGTTTAGATCTGTAGATCTGAGGCCAGCCTTGCGTCTGGAGCTGAATTTTGCAGGAAAATTTGAAAGACGTATCTTTAGATATGTTACACTTAAATGTACACACTATTCTCATAGAGTATTACAATTATGGAGGTAGCAAGGGTAGCAGCATGATTTTGCACTTAGATGCACAATAAATAAACGATGAATTTAGCAATATTCTTGTATTATTATGATTTATTCTCTATAAGCTGCACACTAACTCCATGAGCATAAGAACATCTGTACTCACGCAAGTGTATCTATCTAACAATATCTGTGACCATCGGATTTTCCGATGAAGTGTCATGGAATGAACTTTCTACAAGTTGTTGAAAAGTGCTGAAAAGAGATCGTGGGTTCCGAGATTCCTCTGATCCTACGCAGACAAAGGGTTTCCCGGTCATTTGGATTAAGCTGGGTGGTAATTCGCACTGATGCAGACGGAGGTCATTCACATGTTAGGATCTGTACACCACTCTTCTTTGATGGCTGGACCCTGATTTGCACAGACTACCACAAATACTCTTGGGAAAATATCTGAGAAAATATTTTGTGTTGCACAACAGTGTAATGTATTATATAATAATAACAATAATAATAAGGTTAAGCTTAATTTGCATGCTTTTGAACCATTCCACTGATTAGTTTTTGAACAGGGTCTGCTGATCTCCTTATGTGAAATGATGTTTATTCTAACTGAAAGGTACACACAAACATCTGGTAACTTTCTAGGTAATGTTATTTCAGCAGCATATGCACTCGCTTTCCCCCCCCTTGCCTTGATCTGCTCCCCTCGTTACGGCTGTAATAATTATGAATACAGTGCTGTAAAAACACACGTAACAATCTGCGACACACCGACTATATAACAACATTACTTTGCCAACTTAAAGGCCTGTTGAACAAGTAAGCTAGCACACAAAGTATGTAACACTGGGCAAACAATATTACCTGAAATATTTTCTCAAGGTTGGCAGGTTTGCATTAAGTTTCCCTTTGCAAAAGAATTAAAAGCGCTGGCCTCCCTTTTGGATTCAGCAAGACAGAATGAGAAGGTGAACAAAAGGGCTAAAAACTACTTTGTGTTGCTGTCGATTTGTAGTCTCTTGAAATGATTGACCAGATTATACCAGTGTACTTTGGTGTCAAAATGCGTAAAGGTTTGCAGGTCTGCTCACCTGGTCTGAAGTCATGACCCCACTGACTACAGCAGTGAACTTCATCCACAGCAATGCGCTCAAGCAGACCCATATTATAGGCCTTCTCTAGTTTAGACATCAGTAGCTTGCTCTTGGCGATCTTCTCCGGGGTGACGTACAGTAGTTTGAAGGGACTATTTTTATCCGTCATGCCTGCCATGACATATTTGGATTGGTCCTAAAAAAAAACAAAAAAAAACGTGTCATTCAGCAAGCTCATGTTCAATGACGTTACAGAGAGCACGACGTCTTCAAAAAGTCTTTAATCTTAGGCCTTACCTTTGAACTAGAGGCATTGAGTGTCACAGCAGGAACATCGATGGACCTCAGATACATAAGTTGGTCCTCCATTAGGGACACCAATGGAGCAATAACCAGTGTAAAACCTGTAAGACATGGAAATTGGGATGAAGAGATTCAGCGTGGAACAAATTTAGATTCATTTAGAACAATAAAAACACTTAGTAGGTAGAAAAAAAGAAAAGGAATTCACCTTTTTCACATAAAGAGGTTAACCAATCAGGCAAGACTGACGGGAACCAGACAAAATATTCTTCGTACAACATCCTGCCAACTTTTTTTAAAATATGCATGCAATCACAAATGAAACACTAATGCAGTAAGTTGCACCTTTGTCCCATCATCAACAATCTTCACGACAAAGGACAAAAAGACTACAACCTAAATGCAGCCCATATGTTCTCAACCTACCAACTACCACTAGAATTCTCTCATTATTTCCATTCCATGTTCATATTTGTCGTTGTTTTCATGAAACAGGTTTTATGTGTGTCAAAATTAACATATGCGACTTTCATGGTGGACTTGATTTCACAAGAAAAAAATGAACTTATAGAAAATTAATGTTAAGGAGCAGCTGCAGCAAAAAGAGAAAAGCTGCGTACTGAGCAGAATAAAAGCAACACACATAATAACTAACAAACATCACTGAAGATGTTTTATTATCTGACCAAAAGAAGAAAAAAAAAAGGGCTTCAAATTTATTTACATATTTACAAGCATCACTTAAAGGTCCCACTGTCTTTTCAACTGAAGAGACACAGTGCTGCATACAAGACTCTTCCCACGGCTAGTTATGAAAATAATTATATTCTGATTAAAAGCAGCAGCAATTGTCACTGTCAAAGTGTGAGATTCCCTATCCAGAGTGATACATGCACACTGCTACTATGTCTACTCTGTAGGACAAGCCCTGAAACCGAGACGTGCTTAATTGGCTGGAAAATGACAAATAAACATGAACGGTCACTTCAAAAAGTATTCTTAGGACTCACACTAATCAGACTTTATCTCCTGTTTTTTCCCCCGTCTTTCTCTATAAAATTTTATATATAAACACACACACACCGGCCACTATATTAGGTACACCTGTTCACTTGCATCTTAACACAAATAGCTGATCAGCCAATCACACGGCTGCAGCTCAGTGCATTTAGGCCTGTAGAGGTGGTCAAGACGACTTGCTGAAGTGCAGACCGAGCATCAGAACGGGGAAGAAAGGGGATTTAAGGGGCTTTGAACGTGGCGTGGTTGTTGGTGCCAGACGGGCTGGTCTGAGTATTTCAGAAACTGCTGATCTGCTGGGATTTTCACACACAACCATCTCTAGGGTTCACAGAGAACGGTCCGAAAAAGAGGAAATATCCAGTGAGCGGTCAGTTGAGTGGACGAAAATACCTTGTTGATGTGAGAGGTCAGAGGAGAATGGGCAGACTGGTTCCAGATGATAGAAAGACAGCAGGAACTCAAATAACCAACCAGAATCTCTGAGGAACGTTTCCAACACCTTGTTGAAAGTCTGACATGAAGAATTAAGACAGTTCTGAAGGCAAAAGGGGGTCCAACCTTTTACTAGCAGGGTGTACCTAATAAAGTGGCCGGTGAGCTGCTGTTACAACAGATGAGGTCATGTGACTCCATTATAGACCTATATTTTCCAAAAGTTAAAGTAATTAGAATTTTTAAACTGAGGCACATTGAAGAACCACATCTTTCTAACTGACCACTGTAGACATTTTAACCCAACATCTAATTATCTAATCTTAGAATCTAACCTGATCAATTCAAAATCACCCAAAAATATGATTTCTTTTTTTTAATCTTACATTAAATTGATTAGAAAAGTCCATCTTAATATGATGCTTTCTTAAAAGGGGCTTTTATTTTGACAAGCTCCAGCACTTTGAAGAGAAACACATGGCAGTTTTCAGCATTTGCAAAGCAACACTTGCCTCACTGTCTTAAACAAACAGGTTTGGCTGTAATGTGATCATTCAGAATGATTCGCTGTATGTAAATCACTTGGTTCCACTAATAACAACACAACGTGACAACGTGATGTTTAGCATGTTTAAGAATTATTCTCTTCCATTTCGGAGCGACTGTGATTGAAAACAGTACTGATAGCAATAGTGATAGTATTGATTGATTGTGTGGCCGATACGCAATGCATTTAATAAAGGTCAGTATCGACGCCGTTACCAATCCAGTGTATCGGTTCAATGCATCTTGTGACGTGATCAAAAATCTATTTTAGTTTAAAATAGTTTAAAAGTTTAAAAGCTAAAAATCTGTGGCAGTGCTCAATATGCAGTCAGAGGCAACAAGTTAAAGTGGAATTTCACCAATTTTCTGCATAATTTAAATGGTTAAGATGAAAAAGTTGCTCAGATTGCTTTGTTGTGAAATGCTTCAATTTAGAGAAATATTATTATTATTATTCACAAAATTCACAATTTTTTGTCAGAAGTGTTTAATGCATCTAAAAGCTCTTATTATAAATAGGCTGTCTGATAACGGAGACATCGTTTTATGATCATTTTGAGAAGGTTTTTTTTTTTTTTTTTTAAATCAGTTCTTTGTGGTACATGCGGGTCATTTTAAGGCAAAATAAAGCATTAAGAACAGACGTACTTGTTATTTCAGCAATTACTGTGCAATTATTGTCATTACATGTAAAATGTGTCAGATCAAAAGTAGATAATACATTTTGGATAGCAAATAAAACGGCTTGTGTTGCTGTAGACATCGCAACCCCGGTTCCTCGCACCTCCACTGTAAGGACATCTGAGAGGGCAAGTTCTTGTGTGACGCCCCAAATTTACATCCGAGTACTCTAAATTAATTTTATGTTAACTTTTACTTACCCTTTGAACAGACAGCTGGCAGCTGGTAGCATAAACTCTTGCCACGGCCAGTTGGCATCACCAAGAAGAGGTCTTTCCCGGACATGCTGAGGTTGATGGCTGCCCGCTGAAGTGGCCGGAATTTGGAGAGCTTGAAAACATTCTCCATTTTCTCCTGAACCCCTTTTGACCATGGGAAATCTATAATTGTAGGCAGAAATATTGTTAGTTTTTGTTATATATTGTTATAATAATACTGTTAGTGTTACACAGACACTATACGTACCTTTTGGTGATGGTAAGTAGACTGAGGTGTTTATATATGCACACTCTCCTGACCAATCTGATGGAAAATCTCCGTTTACATGCTCACTACAAGTAATAAGATCCAAAATTGCACACGTGCGTAGAGAAACACTAAGTGTAGACGTTACCATGACAACGAGCATCGCGTGAGTCCAGTCAGAGTGAGATGAGCAGCAGTGAGCAGTGATTGTGTTTTTAACTGCTTTAAAATGACGTCAGACTCAGGAAAACGTCCTTCACACGTCCTTATTAAAGAAGGCCGAGAGGAAGACGTCGTGTTCTGAGACACATAAGCTGGACGTCCGTCCCACCGCCGTCGTTTAAAGATCAGAGCATGAACTTCGTCTCATCTGCAGACCAGTTTCTGCTCCGCCATGTCGAACGGTATAAACTCTCACTGTGACGCGACGCACATGCAGAACGGACTTAAACTTTCCGATAGGGAATGTAATCGGATACAGGCGTTTACACGGATATTATTCTTCTATTTAACGGGTTATTTACAGGATTACCCACCTCACTCAATCGGAGAGACATTGTATTCCCAATGGCCTCAGTCGGACTAGCCTATATGGATTTATTCTGACTGTGCTATTGAACTATTAGATTATTAACAGATTAACAATATAAACATGGCTACTATTTCTATTTTAATCAGCAACGCAGAGCCACTAACCTGACTCTTCATAGTGTTGCAGGTCCTTCTTGCTGAAAGCTGGTTTGGAGGCCTTTCCAGATCCTGAGGGCTGAGAAGAATCACAGGAACCATCCAGTATTTTCAGTAGCTTGTTCTTCCTGGAAGTTAGAGAGGCCTGCTTCTCCAGGAGCTCAGAAATCTGCAGCTCCAGCACCTCCAACTCAGCTTCTACTGAGTCCAGCTCCGCTCGAGCCTCCTCTGCCACAGAGCAACAGTCAGTCAATTATTATGCATCACTACTTTTTGGAGTAACATCTTAACTCCACAATCTCAATACTGTTAACAGGAACGCACACCGATCAGGCAGAACACTCTGACCACCTCCTCGTTTCTCCGCTCACTGTCCATCTTATCAGCTCCACTTACTGTATAGCTGCACTCTGTAGTTCTACAGTTACAGACTGTAGTCCATCTGTTTCTCTGATACTCTGTTACCCTGTTCTTCAGTGGTCAGGACCCCCATGGACCCTCACAGAGCAGGTACTATTTGGACGCTGCCCACAGGACGCTGTTGGCTGGACAGTTTTGGTTGATGGACTGTTCTCAGTCCAGCAGTGACACTGAGGTGTTTAAAAGGTTGGGGCAGTCGTGGGCTGGAGGTTAGCGAACTGGCCCTGTGACCGGATGGTTGCCAGTTCAATCCCCAGGGCCAACAGCACATGACCCCCAATTGCTCCCCGGGCGCCACGGATAGGGCTGCCCACCGGGCAAGTGTGCTCACTGACCCCTAGTGTGTGTGTGTGGTGTTTCACGTCACGGATGGGTTAAATGCGGAGGTGGAATTTCCCCGTTTGTGGGATTAATAAAGTATCACTTAACTTAAAAGCTCCAGCAGCACTGCTGTGTCTGATCCACTCAAACCAGCACAACACACACTAACACACCACCACCACCACGTCAGTGCTGAGAATGACCCACCACCCAAATAGTACCTGCTCTGTGAGGGTCCATGGGGGTCCTGACCACTGAAGAACAGGGTAACAGAGTATCAGAGAAACAGATGGACTACAGTCTGTAACTGTAGAACTACAGAGTGCAGCTATACAGTAAGTGGAGCTGATAAACTGGACATTGAGTGTAGAAACAAGGAGGTCATCCTGCCGTTTTCTTTCTATAAGCGTATCTTTTTACAGATTTTAACATCAATCCGAAAGAAAAGCAGGAGCAGCCTGTAAACACAGCAACATCCTCTTGAGACCTGAAGTAACTGCTCCTCTGCGTCTGCCACCCTCAGCTCTCTAATGAGCTGTGCTTCACAGGGACCACATTAATGACGGAGATCTCACCAGTGTGTTAACCTCCCTGCCCCATGGGACCAGCATCCTAGTACTGTACACCTCTGTCTCCACAACACTCAATTTTCACTTAAAATTACTTTTAGTAACTGCCTTTCGTCTCCGGTACTTCATGTTACCGGTCACACTCAGCTGGCAGGTAATTGAGGACACTAACCTTTGTCACTGATGCTGGTCATTTTGGCAGCTGGTCTTCAGGATGGCTTTTTCGAAGAGGTTGCACCTTCAGATCATTCTAGAAAACAAAAAAGCCAACAGCATTAACTACACAGTAAATAAAAGACGGTTCTTCAAGGGTTCTCTAGTAAAGGCAATGGTTCTATTTAGCACCATGAATTCTATATAGAGCCATTTGCATACTTAAACGGTTCTTCGCATGGTGAGATGGTTCCTCAGACTGATGGATAATTTATTATATATGGTTCTATACAGAACATTTCTAAAAAAAATGGTTCTATTTAGCACCAAAAAGCGTTCTTCTAATGTTGTGATGTCAAGTTTGTAACAACAGAACCCTTTACGGTGCTATGTAGAATCGTTTCAAGCTTACATGGTTCTTCAGATCGATAGAAAATGTGTTGTATATGGTTTAATTCAGCAATTCCACCTTTCATTTAGACTCAGAAACTTCAAGCTGAGCTGAAGTTCAGTTCTTCATTTAGCTGCTTGCTGATTTAATCACATTTGAAAGAGCAGGTTTCTCTCAGACTCGATAGGCTCTGCAGCTAAAGCCATCGAATTTATTTCAGACAAAGCTGAAGTCGGCTTCTTGTTCACATTTCTCCGTTCCACCTTAAATGGTGCAGCAGTTAACGTACATTCTGGCGCCCGAGCTTCATCGTTTAAGGTGGAACGTTCCACCATAAATGGTGCAGCAGTTAACGTACATTCTAGCGCCTGAGCTTCATCGTTTAAGGAGGAACGTTCCACCTTAAATGGTGAGGAAGTTAACGTACATTCTGGCGCCTGAGCTTCACCATTTAAGGTGGAACGGGAAATTTTGAACATGCTGGCGAATAGCAAGCCAACTTCAGCCTCGTCTAATTTAGCAAACTTTAGACGTGGGATTGAATTGGACCGCCTCAATCACGAAACTAACCAACAAACTAACCGACATTCATTATTTTTTCGCCTTTTAATAAACTTGGAAACTTAATGTCACTCAATATTTCACAAACTAGCAGAAGTGCTTGCAAAGCTAGCCTGACTGTCCGGTTAGCAAGCGTTAGCCACAGCTAGCCCAAATTTTATCTCCAGATTTGACTCAAAGTCAGGGTTTTACGCACACCTCGTGAAATATGAAGTGAATGTAGACTCTAATAAATCTAGTTATGACGGGTGGGAACATATCTAGAACTGCTGGGTGAAGGAAAAGCGATAAAGCGCTCACCCTTCCTCACAGGCAGAGCCGCTGCTGCTCATAGCCGGGTCCTGTTTGCAGGCTGGTTGCCCCGGGAGACGGCAGCGCAGCGGGTTCCGCTCGGTAACTAACAGCAGATAACGGGCGTCTACGGCGGCGTGTTAGGGCCACTTTTACTAAAATAAACATAGTAGACTTCGAGAATACACTCTTAGTATTTAGAGAAAAACAGTCGTAATATTTGGAGGACAAAATGGTAATATTTCGAGAATAAAGTCCAAATATTTGGAGGATAATGTAGGCCGACTGTAATGGGCCGACTGTAGGGGGCCGTGTTGCGGTCTCGGTTGCCGTCCTGGCGCCGGAGCTCCGCTCGCTCCGTCTCTCTGGATCATTCTGATCTTCATCCTCACCGTCTGTGAAACTGCAGGCCCTCTTTGAATGGGGGGGAGATGAAGCCCCCGATAGCCATGAAGATGACCCTGCCTGAGATTCTCCTTTAACAGCACAGACAGACAGACTGTTCACTTCGAGACTTTTTTTCTCGAAATATTACAACTTTTCTTCTCGAATTATTAAGTCTTTTTCTCAAAATATTATGACTTTTTTTCTCGAAATATTACATTTTTTCTCAAAATATTACTTTTCTTCTCGAATTATTAAGTCTTTTTCTCAAAACATTATGACTTTTTTCTCGAAATATTATGACTTTTTTCTCGAAATATTACGACATTTTTTCTCAAAATATTACGACTTTTTTCTCGAAATATTAAGTCTTTTTCTCAAAATATATGACTTTTTCCCTCGAAATATTAAGTATTTTTCTCGAAATATTACGACTTTTTTTCCTCTATATTTATTTTATTTTTATTAGCAGTGGCCCTAAAACGCCGCCGTATATAATGGTGATCTCACTCGTGCACTTGTGCACTTTTCTTTTCTTCGACATGTCGCAGCGCAGAACTGCGCTCGAGTAAAAACACAGCCGGCACCGCCGCTGGAAACAGCCCGTCTGATTTACAGGCTTTTAAAATAAAAGTCGAAGTTGGTGTTTCATATAAATTCATTAATTAAGCCTCAAAAACCGCAATAAAACAAGAGTTTCTTTAAGCTCTTGCACGGAGCGCCGGCGGTGTATAAACAAAGAATGAATCCTGCGAACACAAGTTTACGAAGTTTAATCCAGCTGAACGGTTAAATATTCAGCAGAGCCAGATTAAACAGAGTCAGGCCCCCTTAATATTCCTCTCCTCATATCAAAAATCAGACTGCGAAACACCAGGGGGCGCCCATGAGTGAGACCACAATGAATAAGGATGAATAGAATTAAACACAAAAAACCTTCTGATCATTTTAATAGACGTCAGCGTCACTAATTAATGACGTTCTATTAAAAGACTGGTTTACCAAGAGAGACGCTGGAGGACTTTCACCTGAAATGAGTTCATGAAGCCAGTCTGGTTATAAAAATGATAACAGGACCAGATCAGAGCCAGAATTACTCTTTTAGTACTTTTACTTTATACTTAAGTACATTTGAAGGGAAATACTTCAGTACTTTTACTCAAGTGGAGGTCTAAAGGGAGGAACTTCTACTTTTACTGGAGGAATATTTGACCTTGGGGGTCTCGACTTTAACTCCAGTAGATGGTTTTTGTAGTTCATCCACTGCTTTTAACCTAGAAAGTCAAAACGAGGCAAAGTGAATCAGCAAGCCATCAACTTAAAGGAACCTGCAATGACTCCATCCGCCACAAGAGGCCACCATTAGACAAGAAAGCAGCATGGTCAGCGCTGACTGACCGAGAAAGATCTGCTGATGTTTTAAAGTGTGGAAAATCTGTCTTTCAGGACAATCTGAAATGGAGAAGACTGAAGCCACGACTGAAAGGACCCAGTGTGTGACTAAATATTGGAAATCAAGGCGAAGTTCTCAAAACATCCATGGATGGATGGATGTTCTGAAGTAAGGCCGTCAACAGTCCAGCATGTGTTTTTCGATTGAGGTTAAGCCAGAATGGAGATATTTAAATATAGCTGACTTTTCCTCAATGGTACGTTGGCTCATACAGTCATATTCTCGATACACAGGTTATTTTCCATCCATTATTTTTTTTTAAATCTCCATTTTTGTACCCATCAGGTTTGTCAACTCCGTCCTCCACCACAAATGTATGTTAAGATTATGAAAGAAGATAAGATTGCACTCACGTCTATTACAGCTCAAGGGAAGCAATACCACATCTGGTTTTCTGATGCTCTCACAGAAGCTCTGAGTGTTGACCGAAGCCAATACCTACTGATGTTTTGTCCACACCATGGAAAACCTCATTTATCCTTTTTTAAACCAAACGTTTGATACAATCTTAGAAAAGATGGTTCTTGAAGGATCCAGTGGTGAAGAGAATGGTTCTATTTAGAACCATGAATGCATAAATGGATCTTTGCATGGTGTAATAGCTGTGCAGAATGACGGAGAATGTGCTGTATACGGTTCTAAGTAACACCTTTTTGAAAATGGTTCTATAGGGCACCAAACGTGTTCTGCTTTTGTATACAAACTTGACATCATATCAACAGAAGAATCGTTATTGGTGATATATATATATATATACACTCACCGGCCACTTTATTAGGCCAATCACACGGCCACAACTCACTGCATTCAGGCATGTAGAGGTGGTCAAGACGACTTGCTGAAGTGCAGACCGAGCATCAGAACGGGGAAGAAAGGGGATTTAAGGGACTTTGAACGTGGCGTGGTTGTTGGTGCCAGACGGGCTGGTCTGAGTATTTCAGAAACTGCTGATCTGCTGGGATTTTCACACACAACCATCTCTAGGGTTTACAGAGAACGGTCCGAAAAAGAGGAAATATCCAGTGAGCGGTCAGTTGTGTGGACGAAAATGCCTTGTTGATGTGAGAGGTCAGAGGAGAACGGGCAGACGGGTTCCAGATGATAGAAAGACAGCAGGAACTCAAATAACCAACCAGAATCTCTGAGGAACGTTTCCAGCACCTTGTTGAAAGTCTGCCACGAAGAATTAAAGCAGTTCTGAAGGCAAAAGGGGGTCCAGCCTTTTACTAGGAACGCGTACCTAATAAAGTGGCCGGTGAGTGTATATCACCAAAAAAGATTATATACTTATATATGACAATTCTCTCTACACGTTCCCTGATAAGGTGCAGAGTGAAATATCTGTGGCCGACAACAGCTGGTTAATAAAGCACCACTTACTAAGAAAGTATTGAGAAAGCAGGTTCCATCTGAAGGAGCTCAGGGTGGAGCAGTTGCGGAGAGATAAAGGAAGAAAGTTCCAGAGTTTAAGGCCATAAACCTTATTTCAAGGCATTTCAAGGCAGGGACCACCAAGAGGCCGGCATCAGAGGACATTATATGGTTATAAATAAACCACAGCACCTTTTGCTGTTCATGTGATGGTGTGATAAGCCGCATGAATCACAGACCAGCTTCAACAGGCCTTCTGGCCTTTTGCGTTCTGACCCCTAAAGGGCCAATTCTCGCATCCACAGGGTCATTACATGGCTGTCCAGTCATTCACCATCATTTAGAGTTTAATAAGCCTACTTAGAGAGCTTCGAACTGTAAAAGTGCAGTGTCATTAAGCATCATTAATAGTGCAGTGCAGACAATTGCGTGCCTATGGCCAGACAGAGGCTGGATGTGCGAAAGCATTGAGAGGCAGTTGTCCAACACAGAAGATCTGTTCTAGCACGCTTCCACTCTTTCAGCAGATGTGCTCTGTGACATTTAAGGATTGCTCTTGAAAAACACCCATTTCCTAATAGTTAACATCGCCACGCAGTATGAATGATCCTAGGCTCTCCTCATTGTGCTGCATGTAAGCGAGCTTCAGTGATGAACTGAACACGGGTCATACTTCCGGCTAGGGTTCAGTCAGCTCAGCTCATATGACCACTCAACAGAACTTATCAGACCAAAACAGGCCTTGGATTACAGCACTTTTACTGTAAAGGATGATAAATATGTATGTAAGAGCCTTAGATCTGAACGAGGGGTTTGTAGGATTACATAAGAGAAAAGGAGTAAACGTAAAGGCTTGATGTTCTCCTTTTCACCCCACACCATTTTTGTTTTACTTTCGGAAGTAAAACCTCAATTCTCGTTTTTGCCATTTTTCAGTTTTTGACATGATTTGAAAATGTCTGTTGGCCTTTTCAAATGGACCAAAAGAAACTGCTTAATATTACGTGGAAAGAAAGTCTGGTTCTTACATTGAAAGTATGTTTTTTCCTTCTTCTGTAAAGTTACCATTTAGGAAATACAAGGTTTTCTTCCAACAGCAGCGATATTTCCAAAAGTATTCACTCGTCTGGCTTCACACGTGTATGAACTTGAGTGACATCCCATTCTTAATCCACACGATTTAATATGATGTCGGCCCACCCTTTGCAGGTATAACAGCTTCAACTCTTCTGGGAAGGCTTTCCACAGGGTTAGGAGTGTTTATGGGAATTTTTGACCGTTCTTCCAGAAGCACATTTGTGAGGTCAGACACTGATGTTGGTCGAGAAGGCCTGGCTCACAGTCTCCACTCTAATTCATCCCAAAGGGGTTCTGTCGGGTTGAGGTCAGGACTCTGTGCAGGCCAGTCAAGTTCTTCCACACCAAACTGGCTCATCCGTGTCTTTATGGACCTGTTTTGTGCACTGGTGTGCAGTCATGTTGGAGCAGGAAGGGGCCAAACTCCCCAAACTGTTCCCACAAAGTTGGGAGCATGAAATTGTCCAGAATCTCTTGGTGCTAAAGCTTTAAGAGTTCCTTTCACTGGAACTAAGGGGCCGAGCCCAACTCCTGAAAAACTACCCCACACCATGATCCCCCCTCCACCAAACTTTACACTCGGCACAGTGCAGTCAGACAAGTACCGTCTCCTGGCAACTGCCAAACCCAGACTCGTCCATCGGATTTCCAGACGGAGAAGCGTGATTGGTCACTCCAGAGACCTCGTCTCCACTGCTCTAGAGTCCAGTGGCGGCGCTTTACACCACTGCATTCCACGCTTTGCACTGCGCTTGGTGATGTAAGGCTTGGATGCAGCTGCTCGGCCATGGAAACCCATTCCATGAAGCTCTCTACGCTGTTCTTGAGCTGATCTGAAGGCCACATGAAGTTTGGAGGTCAGTAGTGATTGACTCTGCAGAAAGTCGGTGACCTCTGTGCACTATGCCCCTCAGCATCCGCTGACCGCTCTGTCATTTTATGTGGCCGACCACTTCGTGGCTGAGCTGCTGTCGTTCCCAATCGCTTCCACTTTGTTATAATCCCACTGACAGCTGACTGTGGAATATTTAGTAGTGAGGAAATTTCACGACTGGACTTGCTGCACAGGTGTTGCACATCTTATATCTATACTGTAAAACATAGTGATTGCATTAACTGAAGGTTTTGAGTTCACTGATTTGTTAAAATTACTACTACAAATTAGTAACACATGTCAGTTCTTGTACAATCCATAGTTAATTAGGTAAATCTAGTTAAGATCAGGATAGGCTCCAGCACCCCCCCGCGACCCTGACGGAGAAGCGGCTTAGAAAATGGATGGATGGATGGATGGATAGTTAAGATCAGTTCATTTGGATCAGTCCTACAGACGGAAGAGCCCAAAAGCTTCTCAGCATCCTTAGCCATTTTGCTGGTTTCTGTTAATTAACTCTTATATTTCAAAGTTTTGAGCATAATTCTCTTTACAAACTGTTATTTCTGTGTTACAGCATGCTGTCATGTTAAATATGAAGTTTGCATTTTATATGTTTTTGTTATTTTCACCAGGATGTGCTCAGGTTTATCAGTTCAGTCTGCAGCCATGAATGCTATAACAGAAGACATGCATCAAACGTTTAGAGTCACAGAAACAGCTGATTCTAGTCACTGGGGCAGTGCCCCTTTTGTCACTGGGGTGGGACCCTCAAGGGTTCATCTCAGTACCTTCAGTCAGGGAACATAACTGAACCCTAATCCACTGAAATGATCTGTTCTAAGCTGTACTGACTCCACACACCCCGCCTCGCCTCACCTCCAGGCTTTTATTCTACTGCTCTGATTTAAATCATTCGGTTATGAAAAGGTACAAATACCAACTTTTCACCTGGAGGAACTGATTTAAGGTTCATGATCAGACCTTAGAACCACTGTAGAACCTTTGAGGGAACATTTACACTGTTTGTACCTTGATGACCAAAAGTGTTCCTGCACAGAACCTTTATTTCTAATAGTGCAGGCCATTTATTCATTACTGTATCAAAGCCAAGATGGTAAAATGGACCAACAAACTTGGTGAAGGTCCTATGATTCGATAGTCCTATGTTTCCAGGGCCTGTGTTTCCAGGGCCCTATGATTCAAGGGCCGTATGTTTCCAGGGCCTGTGTTTTCAGGACCCTATCATTTAAGGGCCCTATGTGTCCAGGGCCTGTGTTTTCAGGACCCTATCATTTAAGGGTCCTATGTTTCCAGGGCTTGTGTTTTCAGGGCCCAATGATTTATACAACGCCCTTCAGGCTAGTCTTGTCCCTCACCGACAGTCCACTGAACCAACAAATAAACGAGAAAGTTGAAACACTTTCAATAAACGGCATTTAGAAACTGCACAACACTGTATGACAAACATGAAAAGAATTCTGCTTATGCAGTAAGTGAGATCTTTGTTGATCTTTCTTAAAAACCAGCTCTGTATTCGCATCAAATTTAAGTTGGGAGTCAAATGCTGTTCCTACATATTTATATGTGTCCACAATTTGTACCTCTTTTCCATGTATGACACTAGCCTTTGATTTCTTTTTATTTTGCCGGAAATCAATAATTAATTTTAGTTTTTGACACATTAAGGTTAAGAAAGGGACCTATGTTTCAAGGGCCCTATGTTTCCAGGGCTTCTGTTTTCAGGACCCTATGATTCAAGGGCCCTATGTTTTCAGGACCCTATGATACAAGGCCCCTATTTTTCCAGGGCTTATGTTTTCAAGACCGTATGAATTAAGGGCCCTATGTTTCCAGGACCCTATGATTCAAGGGCCGGATGTTTCCACGGCTTATGTTTTCAGGACCCTATGAATTAAGGGCCCTATGGTTTCAGGACCCTATGTTTCCAGGATCCTATGATTCAAGGGCCGTATGTTTCCAGGGCTTATGTTTTCAAGACCCTATGATTCAAGGGCCCTATGATTCAAGGGCCCTATGTTTCCAGGGCTTATGTTTTCAGGACCCTATGAATTAAGGGCCGTATGGTTTCAGCCCCCTATTTTTCCAGGACCCTATGTTTCCAGGACCCTATGATTCAAGGGCCCTATGTTTCCAGGACCCTATGATTCAAGGGCCCTATGTTTCCAGGACCCCATGATTCAAGGGCCCTATGTTTCCACAGCTTGTGTTTTCAGGACCCTACGATTCAACAAAGTTAAACAAATTAATTGAAAATTAAGCCGAACTAGTAAGAGTAGAGCAGTGAGCGCTGACGGCTCAGTGGAAACCATTTATAATGACTGCTGTGACTTAACCTGACTGGCTGCACAAGTGTGGATCACTGAAAACTAGACTGTAAATAAAACATATATGTAAAGTTATATAAGCTTGTATAAAGTTATATAACCTGTTCAGTAACTTTAATTTTTGAGGCAATAAGTTTGCTTGATGTTTTTTAGGAGTTTTTAAAGTCAGTTAATTTAATTTTGCTCTTGAATAATGAACAACTTGTGCTTAATTGCTGTTTTGACTGGAAATGGAATAAATGAAGGATGGTCTGTGTGTGTGTGTGTGTGTGTGTGTGCGTGATTGATGAGGAAGCAGTCTTCCACACATGCTCCACATGAGGATGGTCTCACAGCTCTCAGTCCGGAGTCATCGGGGGTCCCGCGGAATCCGTCCCAGTCCCTTCTTCCACTGCCATTGTTAAAGCTGCCTTTTCTTCCGCTGAAAAAGGCCGGGCAGCGAGGAGGACAGAGACATAGGCGGAGGAGAGAGGAGGGGGGCCTACAGGGAAGGGGAAGAGGGGGGGAGAGGTCGTCGGAGAGAGAGAATGAAACTTTTTCTGAGGCTTTGAGCCCTGAAAGCGGGGGCCATGAATGAGAGAGAGAGTGCAGTTCGAGCGGCCAGCCACATGGGCAGTTCTCACTCCGGATAATGGAGCTCTTTCTTGCAGCACTTAACCCCCCAACAAACGCGCACACTGGGGCGCCCGAGCTGCGCGAGCCGCCGCACAGCGGCCACGCTCAGCCACGCTTGCCCACTGCTTAATCGAATTTTCCACCCAACACACAGAGAAACCTCTCCAGCCCCCACCCCGCTACACGTGGCCCTGACAGCCCCTCTCCCAGGATCACACACAGGCAACGGCCGAGGGGGCCAAAGAAATAAAACCAAAAAGGGCTAAGAATTCCTCAACACACTCAAAACAGACGGTTCTTCAAGGGGTTTCAGTAAAAGGAAATGGTTCTATTTAGAGCCAAGAGTTCAACATGGAACTATTTAATGCTTAAATGGTTCTTTGCATGGTGAAGTGGTTCCTCAGACTGATGAATGTGTTGTATGTTGTTCTATATAGAACGTGTTTAAAAACGGTTCTTGGTAGGACCAAAAAGGGTTCCACAATTGTTATAATGTCAAGCTTGTACCAACAGAAGAATCCTTTCTGGTGCTATTTAGAGCCATATACTACATATTCTCCATTAATCTGAAGAACCATTTCACCAAGCGAAGGACCCTTCGAGTGTGAAATGGTTCTATATAGAAGTCATGGTTCTAAATAGAACCATTCTCTTTAATAAAGAACCTTTGAAGACCATCAATTTTTAAGTGTGTATCCCAGAGGTCGGCAACGCGTGGCTCCGGAGGTGCATGCGGCTGTTTTAGCACCCTGTCGTGGCTCCACAGCTGAATCAGATCAGTAGGTAATAATAAAATAATCCTCCTCTACAGTAAAATAAAGCTCTGCTGATCCTTCAACACAGTTTAACAGTAAATGGTCTTAAACTCTGGAGTTAATGTAGAACTGCTGACTCACCATTTAACCCTGAAGATCAGTACAGACTGCTGGTCACCATAGCAACACAGACAACAGTCCTGCCTAGCTGGTGGCTAACAAAACGGCAAAGAGAGAGATTTAAGACGAACATCGACCATTTAGAGACAAATGGACATTTGCATTTATAATCACTCCAGTTGGTTTCCTGATACGTTTAATCTGCTCCAGCTTCTTGTCTGAATTTTCCCATTCCACCTTAAATGGTGTAGCAATTCTGTTGCCTCAGGCACCATTTAAGGTGCAACGGCAAATTTTGGTTAAGAAACTGAGAATGAGAAGCGACTTCAGCCTCGTAAAAAAATTGAACATTGACAGACGTTTTACAAGAAATTATTTTACTTCTGCGGAACTCAATTAATTGAATTTATTTAATTATTTTACTTCCTGCCAGAGATGTGAGAAAAGCAGCTATAACTGAGCTAAAGTTAAAAGCAGAGCAAAGTAATTCTGCATTTTCATTTAAAGTTTTTAGCATATACTAATACATTATCACATACTGAGACATATTTACAGCCAAGATGGTAAATCCTATAATTCGACAATTCTATGTTTCCAGGGCCCTATGATTTAAGGGCCTATGTTTCCAGGGCCCTATGATTTAAGGGCCTATGTTTCCAGGGCCTTGAGATTTGAGGGTCTTATGATACCAGAGCCCATGTTTCCATGTTCATGTGTTTCCAGGGCTTATATTTCCATGGTCATGTGCTTCCAGGACCTATGTTTCCATGGTCATGTGTTTCCAGGGCCTATGTTTCCATGGTCATGTGTTTCCAGGGCCTATGTTTTTATGGTCATGTGCTTCCAGGACGTATATGTCCATGGACCTGTGTTTCCAGGGCCTATGTTTCTATGGTCATGTGTATCTATGGTCTATATTTTCATGGACGCCAATGTTTCTAGGGCCATGTGTTTCCAGGGCCCTATGATTCAAGGGTCCTGTGTTTCCAGAGTCGTATGTTCCCAAGGTCCTATGTTTGCAGAGTGCTGTGTTTCCAGGGTTATATGTTTGCAAGACCCTCTGTTCCAAGGGCTCCACATTCCCTCAGTTCTTTATATATTACACCATACCTTAATGTGATGCATAAAATTAACTTATGAGATGGTTCTTAAGGCCATGGTTAGCTGCAGAATATGTATGTTTGTAAATCCGTTAGAGGCGTACTCCTATCTTTCATATTAAGGAAACTTAGGTATTGATTGAGGCAGCATGAGGCTGAAACATATGGCCATAGCAATATAGAGTTGCTTCCTAGAAAATTTAGATGAGGAAAATAAGGCCCTGGAAACAAAGCGCTGTTTCCAAAAATACAAAGAGGGAACAGAGGGTTGGGGCAGTCATGGGCTGGATGTTAGGAACAGGCCCTTGCACCCCAAAAGTCGGCGATTCGATCCCCAGAGCCAACGGTACGTGACTGAGGTGTCCTTGAGCTGACTCCCAACCCCAACTGCTCCCTGAGCACCATGGATAGGGCTGCTAACCACTCCAGGCAAGTGTGCTCACTGCCCACTAGAGTGTGTGCGCATTTACTAGGGAGTATGTGGTGTTTCACTACATGGATGCGTTTAATGTGGAGGTGAAATTTCCCCATAGTGGGACTAATAAGGGTCACTTAATGTTAAAGTGAGTAAGTCTGAGCTGTGGAGTGCTGCAGTTTTCAGAATCCAGGCTACTGAAACAGGTCAAGGGATTGACTGGGCTGATGGCTACTGGCTTAAACAGAATTTCCCAACTCTGGTCCTATCATTAGCTAATAATTCAGTCCTGAATGAGCAGGATCGGATGTGTTTAAGCAGGGAAACCACAACACTGTGCAGTGCAGGTGGACAACAGGACTGGGGCTGGGAAACACCGGGCTAGAGGATGTGGGTCACTGAGTGTGACTTGATGGTCAGGCGCTTCTCTCTGGGCCCTCTTGAACAAACACAAAAGGCAGTTTCTCATCATGCTGCAGTCACTTTCACCTGTCACTCAAACTGTCCTCATATTCTTCCCTCTGATGGGCTCCAGGTGAGCGTTCATGTGAGACCGTTTGGAGGGTTACTCAGCAAGTCCCAACACCTCCCCCCAACCCCGCCACTCTTCCTGGACATTTATATTACCCACATTTACAATCATGACTTCATTTTCACTCAAAATGTGCTTTACCACAAAGATTAATAGCCTAAGCCTGACAATGACATAAAGTAAGAAGTGTTCAGCAATGCTGAAGTCAGACAACAATCATCAAAAAGAAGAGCAATTCCAAAATTGACTTAAAACTTATATGAACACACAAAGAACCTTTGCATGATGAAAGAGTCCTTTGCATCGTGACAGGGTTCTTCAGATACACGTAGAATGTGTTTTATATGGTTCTATATAGCACCAGTAAGGGTTCTTCTATTGTTATGAAGCCTGTACCAATAGAAGAACACTTTTTGGTGCTATATAGAACCATATAAAACACATAAATCTGAATCTTTGTGTGTTCATGGTTCATGGAAGAGCTACACCTGGGGTCATATTAGAGAAACTTCCCATGTTTCTGTCTTAAGTTGAGACCTGACAGGTCAGCAAAAGGTTTTTCACAAATTCGTATTACAGAAGCAAATCTGGGGCCATATTACAGAAAAATCTTAAGTCTGAGATCCTAGCTTGTCTGATTTGTTGTCAAACAAAAAGTTAAGACTGAAGTTAGGACAGAGTAGGTTACTACATAACAACAGTTCTTAAGATAAGAAAACGGTATCACAGAAGCATCCTAAGTTGCCAAAATATCCTAAATATTGTCTTAACTTTAAGATAAACCCCAGAGTGTTTGAACTTCTGTTTAACTGTCTGTTACTAATGTTTTATGCAGTGTCCGGCAGCACAGTTCACTATAACTTGAAAATTATGCTACATTTATCTACATTGAAAAGTTTTTTTTTAAACACTGTTTTTCTAAGTCTTCAGACACTGCAGACACGATATCCACCATCCCCTCTTATTACCTTTGGGTGTTAATGTTGATGATAAAATATTACAGAGATGGTGATGAATAATAAGGAGATGGAACTGAATGTGTGTCTGTTTATGAGGAGGAATAATGTTAGCATGCTTGTTTAAATTATTTGGGAAATGGAGACTGAAACTGAGAGCAGTGACGCTCGTATAAACAGGATGAAACACTACCATAATTTATTGCAATTTAGTTTGGTCTTTTTTTACATCACTAATGGTAGCTAACATTAGCAGTCTGGCTGACTATCTTAATGATGTGCCAGCTACATTCAGTTGTGCACGTATGGTTGGTTGCTAGGTAATAGACATGACAGTTGATTGTCGACTTCAAATGAGAAAGTTAAGATTTCCTAACTTGAGATAAGACAACATGTTGTAAAATAAGAGAGTTACTTAAGATATGATTTGCTTCTGTAATGTAAAATTGTGAAAAATCTTATCTTGACTTATATTGAATCAGATCTTAAGTTAAGACAAAATGAGAGGAAGTCTCTGTAAAAAGGCCCCAGATCTTAATTTGGGAATCCTGTCTTATCTAACAGCATCTTATCTGAAGTTAAGAAATCTTAACTTACTCAATTGAAGTCGACAATCAACTGTCATGTCTGTTACCTAGCAACCAACCATACATGCACAGCTAAAACATAATCAAAGTAATTAAAGTTAGTTAGCCAGACAGCTAACGTTAGCTACCATTACGGATGTAAAAAGGTCAAACAAAACAAAAGTGTGATTTTGGTCCGTTCATGAAGAGGAACCAGAGAGTGGATCACCTGTCCTGTGGAAAGCCTCAGTTGCAGCGGGAGCGCTCGGTGCAGGAAGACAGAATGACTCTCTTAATCAATCAAAGAGTTTATTAAGTCTTCTGCACAAAGAAAGAAGGGCACTCCTTCTTTTATACAAGCACGTCCTGCCCTGTTGCGTACAAGCAAACAGGGTGGACCCAAATAAGTTGTCTAACAGTCATGAAATGCTAAGCTGACACTCACGGACCACCGGAACTGCCCAAAGGAGGGGGGCTTCTGCTCTGTGTACGATAATCTTACCTACGAAAGAGAACAAATGGTTCTGGACAGAATGTTGTCCCGATAAGAGGAGCAAGTTGTTTGTGCAAAACTGCCAAGGACAGTAGCTATGCTTGCTGCAAAGTCTGCTTAGAGCAGAGTTGGAGCAGAGTTAACCCTTTCAACTGTAAGTCGAGAATACTGTGAAAGTGCACCCTGCTGTTTATCAGAACACCGCCGCTCTCAGTTTCAGTCTCCATTTCCCAAACGCTTCGGCCGAGACATACGTTCAGCTCCATCTCCTCATTATTCACCACCATCACTGTAAAATTTCATCATCAACATTAACACAGGAAGATAATCAGAGGGGCGGGGGAGTTCAAGTCGACAGCGTCTGAGATTTTTAAAACTCAGAGTTAGAAAAGAAAAACATCTCCCAGTGAAAGCCACGTTTTGCAGTAGAAATAAATGGAGCTCATTATGCTGGTAGTGAACTACGCTGCCTGACTCAGCCGCCTCAGAACCATAGAAATGGACCTTAAACAGAAGTCAGGACCCTGTTGGGGTTCCTCCTAAAGTTAGGACAGAATTTTAGAGGTTTAGTCTAGTTAGGATGTTTTCTTATCTGGACTTGACGAGTTTGATAATGAGTTTATGAATTTAAGAACTGTTGTTCTGTAATAGCTTCTGTCCTAAATTCAGTCCTAACTAAAGTTGTCATGGGTCTAAACAGATAAGATTTCAGACATAAGATGTTTCTACAGTACGGCCCCTGATCTATTGTAACAGTGTTAGCTTTCATACATGGAAAATAAAACTCATTTGAAATGAATAAACTCAGCAGTTGACCAAGTTTGACTCACGCACTAAAATTTAAATGGATACTTTTGCTACTTCTAAATGCTTGACAATTTTGATACGATTACATTGACATTTGCTCCAACTCTATGTCTAGTTCTCTAGTCTGGTAGTGGCATGTGGCCTGTAGAGGGTCCTTATGCAGAGAGGCCAAGTTAGTTTGTTGGCGTCCACAGCCTGGATGATGTATTCATCAGCTCTATTGTGGCCTCTCCCACGAAGAGCCTTTCATGGCCTCTCTGAGTGTTTACTCTGTGATCTGAGCCTGAAAGATGAGCACCACACACAGCCCTTATTAGAGGCCTGTGATAGGCCGACTACTACGCATACTTTTATTTG